>NC_060904.1:4157088-4457088 GCF_014805685.1 Silurus meridionalis | reverse complement strand
GGAAATTGCTTTAGTCCCTATAGTCTATCTGGAAACTCCTCATTTGTATATTGTGCTCAAATAAAGCTGAAACTTTCACACAGATTACATTGTCAATGTCACAATAATCAGGCGTGTGACGCATTTGAGTAAATATAGATAGATAGATAGATAGATAGATAGATAGATAGATAGATAGATAGATAGATAGATAGATAGATAGATAGATAGATAGATAGATAGATAGATAGATCAATATTAGACTGTATTTTTTAAGGGTGGAGTTTTTCTTTAACTTTTTGATACATTGTCATTTTAGAATAAAATCAAATAAATATATAAAATGAATTAAACTGTCTCTGTGACTCACATTTCAGCTCCAGCCGGATGAAATCGGTGTTGCCCAGGTTTTCCAGGAAAACCCCGTGAGGTGCAGAGGTCTTGAAGTAAAAGGAAATATCGGCACTGGTTTCAGCATGGAAAGTGGAGAAGTGCAGGTAGGAGGATGGGGTGTTGAAGGAAGCGGCGTTCCAATAACTTCCTGTAAAATGCAGGTGAATGTATTCGTTTTATTTATTATCAGATACAGAGATAAAAAAAATCTAACAATAGACAGCCAGCCAGACAGCCAGACAGCCAGCCAGCCAGCCAGACAGACAGACAGACAGACAGACAGACAGACAGACAGACAGACAGACAGACAGATAGATAGATAGATAGATAGATAGATAGATAGATAGATAGATAGATAGATAGATAGATAGATAGATGAGTGTTTGAGAACTTCTTTCATTAAGTGTATCTCCCACAAGAATCACACATTCTCAAAATTTGGTATCTCTTTTTTTAAGAGACACACACACACACACACACACACACACACACACACACACACACACACACACACACACACACACACATGCAGCCTGGCATTGTGTTGCTCTGGCGGTTTTAGGCAGGAAGTGGAAGCCATCAGGGACAGAGTGAGCTTATCACAGCTGCTCAGGAACTCTGGCTTTAATCATACACTCCCTCTGCAAATCCTCTCACAAACATTGCTCATTAATACCCAGAATGCACAAGAGGCTCAAACCAATTTGGCGATAGTATCAGGAATCTCTAATAAATTGCATCGAGCATGATGAAATTGGACTATAGCCAGTTAACATTTATTCTTTTCACACGACAGGCGACGAATCTCTTTCCCACGTCTGCCTGCTTCTTGTACGAGAAAAGAAAATTCTACTCAGCATCAGTTTTTATATGACAGGATCTTACGTGGTTTTTCCATACGGTAACCATAGATACAGCTAATGCTTATGGAACATACAGTAGATTGTGCCATTGTTTGAATTCTACATGCTACATAACGGAAATCGAAAAGGTTTGACGACATTTTAACGTTATTTCACATCTCTGGTTCACTCCCATTTTTGGAAACCATTTTATTCTAATCAGGGCTGTGGTGGAACACTGGAAGCTACGCAGGAATACACCCTGGACAAGACTCTGACACCACACAATAGGGGCAGTGAACTGCATCTTCCAATTCAGGAACATTTTTTGAAAAATAAAGAAAACCTGTGAAAAGAAATGCAGAAACTCCAGACCTGAGTTTAGGACCAAAACAGTTGACAATGTGAGGTGACAATGCTACCATGCTACGTCTTAGTTCCTGCATTACTTTATCAAAACATACTTTATCTATAGTGGTTTTCTTTCTTCTAAGAAATGACACGAAGAGAATCACCATCTGTATCTTGCAGACTCCCCTCTCCTCATCCACTGTTCCCGTCATGCATGGCAGCGTACCACCTGAAACTAAACCCCTGCAAGGCAAAACTGAGCTGCTGGAGATATCCCAGGAGATGCATCCCCATGACAAAACTTGTCATCTTGTCATCTCTGACAATGCATGCAGCCTGGAGATAGTTCTGGACAACCTGTTATCCATCTTTCTTCGTACTGGTAATATGATTTAGGAATGTTTTCTGCTTTACAACATCAAGTGAAGTCAGACATTTCAGACAGGTCAGTCTGGTGATAGTTTTCTGAATTTTTTCGTCGGTTCATTCCTTGAATCATAGCAACTAATCCATACATGACTTGATTTCATTATTCATTATTTTACATTATTATTATTTTACATTATTATTATTATTATTATTATTATTATTATTATTATTATTATTATTATTAATATTATTATTATTATTATTATTATGATTATTATTATGATTATTATTATTATCATCATTATTATTATTATTATTATTATTATTATTATTATTATTATCATCATTATTATTATTATTAATTATTATTATTATTATTATTATTATTATTATTATTATTATTATTATTATTATTATTATTATTATTATCATTATTATTATTATTATTTATTATTATTATTATGATTATTATTATGATTATTATTATTAAGGAACACAGAACAGGGGAACACATTTGGGTACCAACCAATGACTATGGAGTGAAGAAATACACCATAAACTGATATAATAATAATAATAATAATAATAATAATAATAATAATAATAATAATAATAATAATGCACAGGTTATTCTTGGACCTAAATATACCTCGGCAGGTTCTTCACCTTCAACACAAAATATTTCTTGGTAAAATCTCTAAACAGTCCTTAAAACCTAAATTCTGTATAACACATATACAATTTGTGAATTCTAATTATATAAAGAAAACAGCATAATTAAACAGCAAAAATAATTAATCTGAGTAATTGCTTTGCTTCATTTAAACAAACACAGATTGGCACGAAAGCTCCAAAAGATACAATACGTCCGACTCATTTACATTCATTTGATACAATATAATCAAATAATCAAATAAAAATAAAAACTGCGTCTCGCTTCTCTCCTGTACACATGTCCCTTCGCTCTCATTTATTCCACACAGTTAGAAAAAGAAGTGTTTCCCCTGATTGATCTTTCGCCATGCCAGCGTGATGGTTCTAAAAACCGGATTCAAGGGATTTTAAATGGCGAGACATCGACTGCTGAGATCGGAGCCTGAGGTGGGAGGATGTACAAGCGCTGATGCTTAATGAGGAATTTCAGAAGAATCATCACTGCTGACGTGAGAATGAGCAAGAACACAAACAGGCTGAGAAGTCAGACAATAGACAGTGTGCAGCACACTTTATAAGGAAAAATAGCCATTTTATTTATGTTCTGTCATTTATTTTTGGTCCTAATCCTGCTCCCACCCGTCGTACTTTGTCTTTTGCTGTTTACCCTAATGTGGTCACCTTTACTGCGTCTTACCTTAATTCGTTTGGTAACTTCTATCCTGTTGTTCTGTCTCTCATTTTGGACTTTGCTATCTGTTTACCCTTGAACCTATTATCTACTATGTTATCAATTCAATCTGATCTGCACAGGTTAATCAAAATACTGTTAAATAAACATGGCCTACTTGAAGCTTTCCATTCATCTCAATCACAAAAGACTGATGAGTACAAAATAAACATTCCAGAAACTCCTACACATCTGGAATATTAGCTCATAAAGTAGTGATTTATGTGCCTATCAATTCACCATCATTAAAGGTAATAAGTGTCCAGTTTCTGGAAATTGCTCACAAATTAGCCCTGTTTACTTCTGTCCATTTAATTGCTCTTCCATGATTGGCCCAGATGGGCTGCGATGCAAAGTTTACCAGATGGCACTTGTGCAAATGGAAAATTTCCGAAAAGAAAGTCATTAAAGCGCGATGGTGGGAAGTCATAGCACAAAATTATTGAACTGTTTATTTTGAGTTGGATTGAATTATTGCAGCCAGTTGACCCTCAAACAGGAATAGGGAATAGAATAAAAGTGTACTTAGGAAACAAATCTACATATTAGAATAAACACAGGAACGAGTACTTTAAGAATTATTCAGTAGCATTTAACCAAATGATTAAGCATATTATAAGTTATAATTAAACTAGCTTTATAAACTAATTAACCTATTCAATTCAATTCATTTTTATTGGTTGAACGCTTTTAACAATAGACATTGTCTCAAAGCAGATTTACAGAGATAAAGCGGTTATAAAGGAGTGTATAATCTAGTGCCTATAAGTTTGTTCCTTATAATTACTGTATACGTTTATCCCTAATCAATGAACCAGTGTGACTCTGGCAAGGAACAATTCCCTGAGATGGCATGAGGAAGAAACCTTGAGAGGAACCAGTTTCCAAAGGGAAACCCATCCTCATCCACGTGGCACCGAATGTCCATTCATTACAGTTCCATCATCGTTGATGTGTGCAGTGATGGGTGCTTAAATGCTAAACTGTTTATTCACCCCATGGTCCTGAGCCATTGTAGTAAACCGTTGATTTTAATTACAGTCCAAATCGATCCTCAGATATCTCTGGTGATTTTCACTACAACAGTCTTGTCTTGGGAGTATTTTCCCATTGCGACTTTTGTAAATGATTGTAATTTAACGCTTTAACGCATTATATCTCAAGTCCGCATATATATCCCCCAAAAAAAAACATGCCATTCCTCACTTTTTTGGTTAAATGGGAGAAAGGGAATGAAAGAATAATCCTATGATTCTGGTGAGAGTGTGTGTGGAGTAACCGTTCTCTTTCTGTACGTATGTAACAATAGAAAACGTGTTAAAAAAGGTATGATGCAGGAGAATAGGAAACGGAATTGCAAAAAATTTTACTTTGGATGCTTTGTTCCTTTAAAAGCAAGTACCTTTTGTGTTAAAAAAAGACAGGAATGGTAGGGAAGGTGGGAGTTCAGTGATAAAGGCTTTGGGTAACTGATTGGAAGGTCAGGGGTTCAAGCCCTGGTATTGCCATGCTGCCACTTTTGGTCTCTTACGAAAAAGGAATTTCAGTGTACTGTTCTTTACTTTCTTCACCACTTGACCTACTTATACTAATTTAAAAATACCCAACTGTACAGCACCATTTGTTAATAGTACAGCTTTATATTTATACTTTATTCTATACACTTTATACTAACAGTATACCATCATATACTTTATAACTCACTTTACTATTGTACTAGTGTTAAAAGAAACATCCTATTTTCCTCCAACACAGATTCCGTCTATTAAAATTCACCCAATTTCCCATTAAGATTAGAAGAATGTCTGCCGCTGACTTCCTCCGAGTTCCCTTTAACTTTTGCGCTATAAATCATGAGGCCATCATCGGTTTTGACACAAGCTTGTGTCTAGCTTAATTGAACTCTTATCAGCTGCTGCGATTCTGAGCTGTGGGTTGTGGCTTCATGTCGTCTCGCTCTCCACTGTACACACAGGAGAAAGACTTTTTGCAAAATAACCGCTAAGAATTGTATATAAGATATTTGCACCCCGTATGGCCACACGCTCCTCAGCATCCTTCATTATTGGTATATGTGCATAATGATATATCCGTCATGTTGAATGCTCAAATCTGATTGGTCTGAAGGCGTGCATTACTTTTATAGAACAGCAAAGTAGTTCGGGTTGTACTATGAATGTCAGGTTGATCCAATATTAATACCGTCGTTGTATTGTGTCTACGGTAACAGCTCATGCATGTGGAAAATGTGATGCATGGTAGATGAAGATTCAATGTTTTAATAAGTGGATCCTGATTCGACTACCGATCTCACAGTCGAACCTTATAGGTGTTATAAAACGAGGGTCATGCCATTTTGGTTATATGGGGGTGCTCATGTCATGATTTCACGTAGTACTACCGGTTTTCTCCCAAGAAGTTAATATACAGCCTATTAGAATATTGCTGTAAATATCCATGTTGCGCTGTACTGAGAGCGCGCTCGCACAGGCAATTCAGCCGATTTCATTTGCCGACATGCAAAATGCAAATCCTGTCTGTACTGTGGCCTTTCTGCAGTTATTCAGCTGTTATTTTAGAATTATTGATCCAAACTGTTTTTATACACTGTCTTTCAGAGCTTTGTGTCATGTTCTGTATATCGTCGCTTTGAAATGTGATGAGGAATCATTTTACGTATGTTTATCCACATTGCCTTTCATCTCAACTTTCTCTCTAGATGAATGAGAAAGAAACTTTGAGAGGAACCAGACTCAAAAGGGGAACCAATCCTCATTCGGGTGATATAACGAGTGTGATTATAAATCTTAAAACAATACAAAACACTGGAGAGTGAGAACTAACATGAGTCCTGGAGTGTTTGTGTGATTGTGAGTAATGTCCTTTCTTCAGTCTTAAACAGCCAGTTGACGTTGTGGAACCAGGAGCTACTGAGCAACTCATAAAATAGCTCAACATTTCAGATCAGAGATCCAACACCAACTTCTTCATGCCAGATCCTATGAAAATTCGAAGAGGTCTGAAGCTGATGACAAACTAGCAAACTGCCTGAGAGCTATAGTAGGTTGAGTAAACCATTTGACGAATCAATGCAAAAAGCATAAATAGTTTGCTATTAAAACTGCCTAAAAGAAAAATATTGTCGTTTTAAAGTGCTGTTAGGGAGAAGTAGTAAATCAGACGGTTTAACTTACGGTCTCCATGACAGTGCAGCGGTCCCACAGTGAGCTTGGCCTCTGATCCGGGTCGATTTGTGTCGCCTACTGCTACCTCGCTCACGGGTAAGTGATCTTTATAGACCAGAAGCCCAGAATCCTCTCTCCTGTCAGCAAAGAAAATGTCAGATTATTTAAAGTAATTCATGAAAAAACACATTTTTACACACGATTAAACTTAAGTAATAGTACCGCATTACAATCTTAAGCATTTGCAATGTTGCAATTGAACCAAAAACATGTTTTAACACAGTTAAATTTCTAATAACATAAAATAACCTTTGGCTTGCTGGTCCTGAAGAGGTATCCTTTCACATCATCTCCTAACATCAGAAAAATGCTACAGAAGTCTGAACTTCAACACAAAAAAGGCCAATTGACAGTTCTGCTTTTAGCTTTACTAATGCTGTACTGCACCTTACAATAATTCTCCATCTAACAGCTAAAAACTTGCATTCTACTCCAGTTATCTGTGCAACTTTTTTAGAATTTCACTTGCACTCTTAGAATTATAGCACTGGACTACCCATTAGCCATTGCACCCTCATCTGATTTGGTCCCTTGACAGCACTCATTGTCTTAAATTTGTTGTTCCATGCTGGTGGTTGACTCATATGCTCCTGTTCAGTTTTGTATGAGTATTCCACTCCATTTATCTACTGCATCAGATTACAAGCATCATGGTCACCTTTACCTCAACCCACTACATTAGTATCTGATCTGTAACCTCACACATCACCTTACTGTTTCATTGAATTGATTTGTTTTCGCAATTCTGATTGGATGCTAACTGCTAACTGTCTCTCTACCTGAACTTCTGATAGAGAAGTTGAACATAACCTTACCTGAGTGTGTATTAACGTGTATTATGTGTATTAATGTTCTCAGAGCTTGAAAGTAAAGAATTCAGTGTACTCCCTTTACTGTAATTGAGTAGTTATTTTGTGTACGTTAATTTGTTTTAAATAGTTTTCAAAATAGAAATTTTTTTCTTTAGTATGTTTTGTCTAAAGTATCGTACTTAACTACATTTGCAATCATATCCGTTACTGAGTAAAAAATAAAAAAATAAATAATGCAAATTGGGAAGTTGTTACTATTGTTAACGTATTGTTATTGAAACTATTGCATTGATTGATGGGCGGAGAACAAATGTGCTAAACTCCCAAGAAAGAAAGATGGAGACGGACGAGACAGACGCCATCGATTCAGAACGAAAGTTGTTAAATGTGTGCGCTCACTGTCTGAATTCTGAATCTGCATTTGTGATTTCTCTCATTAATATAAAATACATAATTTAGATAATTTGTATTTTTTTTTCCTGCAAAAGCGCATACATGACTCAAGTCATTTGTTATTGCAATTGAATTTGTAAAGGTGTTCCTTCCATTAAAAATATCTAGTTTAAATTTTGAGTGTTTGTTGATATCTCCTTTTTGAACTAGGAAAATTTTAAATTAGCTACTTTTTACTTTTACTTAAGTAGATTTTTAGACCTTTGCCTTTGTAACTTTGCCTGTACTTAAGTAAAATTTCATTGAAGTAACAGTACTTTTACTTAGAGTAGAATATTTTATTACTCTTTCCACCTCTGCATGCTTTTACGTACCTCCTGAGAACACAAATAAAGATGTACGGTGCATCAAATGTGATATATTTAAATTTCATTCAATATTTAAACATTCATTAAAGACCAGTTATAAGAGAAACTGTATTATAAATGCATTCATCATGTATCATGTAAGAAATAACACCTTGATAAAAGGAAAACCTACTTTGTCATTATTTCACCTTATTTGTATTCAGAGCATTTAGTTTGCTCTGATGTTTATCCGAAGTAATGAAATTAATTTTTTGGATTTATTTAGTATTTGTCCAAAGGTAATGTATCCAGGGAGACCAGGGCTCCATTTCCACCAGGGCAAAACAATTATAAAAAGCAACTTAACTGGGGTAATTAAGTAAAGGGCAACTCTCTAGCACATTCTCTCATTGAGAAAGTTGATTCCCATATGTTATAGGGCACTATGAATATAGAAGCATGTAAATGTGTAGAAGTTGTATAAATGGTGTTCCTTGACAGCCAATCTTTGGGATTCATTAAGACAAAAAAATTCTTCCTCAAGACTTTCCTGTTCTGCAAAATCTTACCACGAACTGGTATAAATTGTAGACACTGGAGACTCCTTCCAAACCATACTAACAATTACTCGTTTGTTCATTTTTACCAAGTTGTTTTTTGTCCACCAGTTAAATCTCTTGTTTCTTTAGAGCAGAAAGCTGAGCCAGATATATACGTGAGCTGCTGAATGAATTAGAATGAATCATATTAATGCATTTAAAGTGAACACTTCCTCATTATGGAGGCAAGCGTCTGTTAGGGCAGGACATAATATGAAATAGATTCAGTTAAAAATTGAAGAAACTATTTTGACATCAATCTGACAAGGTTCCATGCTTGTGCCAGTGAATCAATGTGTGTCCTCACCATTGTTTCTGATCGGCGTCGCAGTTGCACTGGTGTTTGGGATCGACGCAGTTGTGCTCGATGCCACAGGAACATTTCTGGACCCCTGGCGCAGAGCCACCCCAGTAGAAGTGCTTCTCATTTCCTCTGCCAACCCACCATGTGTACGGAGTCCCATCTGTAGATGGGAAAAATACAAATATACAAATATGAGGTCCTGTGTAGTCCATGCCTGGTGGGTCAGAACTGTTTTGCTTGCCAAAGTGACCTTCACAATTTAAGGCCATGTCCACAATAAAATGTTTCCGTTTGGAAATGCATATGTGTCCATTTTGGCCTCCTATTTTACGGGACATTGAATTTAGAGATTAACTCCATCCATCAGTTCCTAACACACCCCCTTTCTCATTTTTTCCCATGTTCAGCTATTGGACACATCAAAGGACACATGTCTCTCTACCAGTCCAGCCTCCGTTATGACCTTCCCTCAGGCTTCAGACCGCTTTGAAGAAATGAAGTGCGTGTAAACACAAAAGTAAAAAAAAAAAAAAAAAAAGAGGAATAGGCTTTCATGGAAAAGTGGATGACAGCTTCATTTCTCCATCAGAAAGATCAGAGAAGCAAAAAAGGAGTTCCTCAGAAGCTCTCAGTGTTTTGCTTGTAAATCATTTAGGAAAGTCATGTCTTCTTCCTGACCATCTTTAGCTCTATAAAGAACTATTAGAAGCGAGAGAAAAAAAAATGAAAGGAGCAGTTTTTCCTTCAGGAAAAGAAAGAAGATAGTAGATCAAAGCTTAACCCATGAGACTTATCACACTCTGGAAATAGAACATGTAATAAATGTCATGCCACATGATCCAAAGTGTCAATAAGTCTGTATCTATGATTGTGGCCAAAACTGGCATGTGAATTTTGACTCTGACATTCCTTCATCATAATGATAAAACACAGGCTCTTTATGTGCCCTAACCAGAGATACTTGGTTTTAAAATCCTCTGAACAGGCACCTATTAAGGATGAACAAATAAACAGTAAAAAACATAACAAAGCATCAAATTAACAATATAAGGCATAAACAGGAAGTAATATTGTGTTTAAGCCGCGGGGTTCAAAGTGTGGGGAAAAAAAGTAGCGGCTTATAGTCCGGAAAATACGGTACATGGTTTGTGGACTCACTGCTTTTGAGTCTGGTTCCTCTTAAGGTTTTGTCCTCATACCATCTCAGGGAGCTTTTTCCTTGTTCCTACACAATCTTATAGCCACTAAAATTATACATTGCATCTTCATAACCTCTTTATCTCTGTAAAGCTGATATGGGACAATGTCTATTGTTAAATGTGCTATAGAAAGCTGAATTGTATTGGATATCTGATGATAAAGAGGTCGCAGTCTTTCCTTGTTAATGGGAGGCAGAAACAAATAGACTCCTGCTACTTATCATCTCAATTTGCCCGTCTGCCTTGCATAAAAAAGAAAAGTGAGCACTGGTTCGCTTTGTGCGCAAGAGAGCAAAAGGAGCATGCCTTCAAATAATTAAATGACAAAATACCGAAACAACTTCTATTGTCTGGCAACCATCCAAAATGCATGAGCTTCCCATGCCAGAGGGTGAGCATACATTATCCAGGAAGCCTGCTTTGCTCGGTTTGCTCTGCTCCACCCAGCAGTAGGTCCCTCATTAAATTGTCAAAGCAGAGAGCCGATGGCAAACCCAGAACGAAGAAGAAAGTACTAAGTTGAAGCATTTGCACTTGTCTTTTGTCCTGTGATCTCATGTCCAAATTAAATAAGACAGTAGATGCTTGATGTATGTTTAGCAGAAACATATTTTCGTTTTATTTTGTCTGTCCCAACAGAGACTAGAAGGAAAGGGTGGACGGAAGAAGAAGAAGCGAAAGAAATGGAACATCATGGAGGAAGAGCAATCGAGTCGGTTATACACAAACCCGTAATGCGACTCCGCAGAAGCAAAACCATCTGCCTCGCCACTTAAGGCCCACTCACTGTCACGATTCAGCTCAGTGGCTTACTCCTTCTGCCATCAGCTTACCTTTCGTCTTTCGTATATACCCTGGCCAGCAACCGTAGCTTTTAAGCGTTGCCTGATGGACGAGTTGATAAACCAGAACAGCAACTCCACTGTAGTCTTTTGACACGAGTTTTATATATATTACACAAGATGCTGTTGCATGTTAACAAGTGCACTTTGCTAGTCAGTCTACAAAATTGGAAATCTATTAAAAAGAAACAGAAAAGCTAAATTCTTGCCTCTGGATATCTCTAAGGACCTCTAGGAAGTGGTAGCTTAGTAAGTTAAGGCTCTAGATTACTGATCGGGGTTCAAGCCCTAGTATCACCAAGCTGCCAATTTTCTACCCTTAAGCAAGGCCATTAACCCTTTGGGCTCCAGTGGCACTCATAAATTGATCCTTCGTTCTGATCCCAGCTTCCTAACATTTCAGTGTGCTGTAATGTAAAATGTGACAAGTAAACAAAAAAAACATATAACACAATACAATATAATGTCTCATACACCTTCTATTACAGATGTAAACAAATACATTTTGCACATGCAAAGATTTTATTATTATTTATTATTTCATAGAAGCTTGAATCTCTGGGTGAGACTAGTGGTGGGCTTTAGGATCACTCTAGGATCCATTTGTGATTCCGTGGGAAGTGAGTAAGTGATGTTCAGGCTCAGTATTTTCACTTCACTCACATACACATTTAGCACTACGTATTGGATTTAAAGCATCCCTCTGTTCTCTTGATCGTTTTATTCTGGGACAAGAAGAGCTTAAAGGAAACACTTCAATGCCATGACCCTTTGACACTTCTACCGGCTTTTATGAAATAAAATGGAAAGTTTTGGCACCTCTAAGAACATAACACTAATTCAATTAAAAAGCATGCAGTAGATCAAGGGCAGTACATTTTTTTCATGTTTCCTCATGTTTAGCCAAAGCAAATCAAAATAAGAAAAGAAAAGAAGTATACTAATATCAAAAATCCAAAACCACAGTCTGTTCAGCATCCTAGGAAATGCAGCATGTTTGCTCCATTTTGTTTGCTGTTGGACAGCTGTTATACAGTTGTGCAACTTTTCTTAACTTCTTTCGCATCTTTTTTGTCTTTCGGTGCCATTCTTTGTGCCAGTGGACTGACATTTGGCTGATGAAGAGCTGTGGCTTCCACTTCAAAACACTGATTACAAGTGGCAGGTGGATATAACAAATGGGTTCTGTCAGAGGGAACGAGGCCATGAGAGTTTGAGTGGGTGTGTGTGTGTGTGTGTGTGTGTGTGTGTGTGTGTGTGTGTGTGTCAACTAAATGAAAATGAGAGAGCCATAGTACATGCACACACATTTAGTAGGTCAGCGCTCATGACCTGAGCCTGCTTAGTGTGTGATAATTCTGTTCTCTGACCCCATTTACAAAGAACCAAAGGCAAAAACAGCCATATCTCACTGTGTTTCTAAATGACTAAATAAAAACACACAGGGTGCATGAGATTTGTACCTTTGGAATGCCATGTGTGTATTAGTTCTCCAAGTGTCAATGCTTGCAATGTTATATGTATTGGTCGACATGCACTTTTGCCCATTTGTAGTCACACTATATGGACAAAGGTATTCAAAAACCTGACTTTTCCAGCCATATGTGGTTCTTTCCCAAACTGTTGCTACAAAGCTGGAGGCACACAATTGTACTAAATGCCTTTGAATGCAGAATTACATTTTTCCATCACTTAAACTAGAAGACTCAAACCTGTTCCCAGCATGACAATGTCCCTTTGCCCAAAGTCAGCTCCATAAAGATATGGTTTACATGGTTTGAAGTGGAAAATTTCTTGCTCTGACCTCAACCCTAATGAACACCTTAGAGAAATGTTGATTGCACCCCAGGCCTCCTCACATGTGTACCGAACTGAAAGCCCTGAAAGATTTCTGTACAGATACATGTATATCAACGAAATATCAACATATTAGAGCATAACAAATGCCGTCTTTGGTTTCCTGAATTTATATGCCCGGATATACACAGATCAGGCATAACATTTTTCCAGAACATTATGAGTGGCAGTAATTAGGCAGTAATTAAACACTTTGTTCTCAAAGTTGACGTGTTGGAAGCAGGAAAAATGGGCAAGAGGCCAAGGCAAATTGATGGACGTGAGGAGCGAAGACTGGCCCGTGTGGGCCGATCCAACAGACAATCTCCTGTAGTTCAAATTGCTGAAAAAGTTACTTCTGGCAGCAAAAGGGGGACCGACACAATATTAGGCAGGTGGTTATAATGTCATGCCTAATAAGTGTAGATACATATGAGGTGATCTGGAACTACAACTTGGATTTTATTATTAAAAGTGCTACACAAACAAACTGAACTGAACTGAATTCTTCAGATTCTGTAGATATCATTTACAGAATACACAGACCATAGAGAAAAGATCAGCATCGAACGAAATGAACCGAGACCCAACGATCCGTTCCCCCTGTGCGATCTGAGCATATGCGAGATGGTAGTAATCTCAGACCCTTGCTGCTTTCATATTGTGTTGCATGTTTTAAACAGTTTAGAGCAAAACGGGTCCTCGACGGGAGTTCGGTTCTTTTTGCGTCAGCGACATACGGAGCACTTTTAGCCCTTCAGGAACAAGATGCGAGCTTGAATAAATGTTCATTTTGCACTCTGTCTGATTCTCTCAATACTCAATACACAGATGGCATTACTGTCAGAAAGATTAACATGGACAGCTTTTCGGCTCGTCGGCGGCGTGGGGTGCTAACGCGTCCGTGACACTGGCTAGACTTTGCACTAGAAAACTGTTTTTTTTTTAAATGTGCCACATTCACGCAAAAGAAAAAAAATTGCTAAACACTTTTCCCAGGGGCAGAGTTGACATGAAACAAGATCCATGACCTACAGTGGCTGCTGATGCTTGCTAGTCATTACTGCCGCATGCTCTGATGTGCAACAGCTTTCATCACAGCGACATAAAAAAGTCTCTGAATGCGATTCTATAAAACTACTGAATTTCTCCCTGATCCTCAGCACCGAGAGAGCGCTCATGAACTTCTTAACACTTCATAAACGGAGCGACATTGCGTTTACTTTGTTCCTCGCTTTCCAATATTTTGCTATTATTTCATCTTAATCCCCTCTTTATCTTAAGGTAGTAGCATTATTTGAATGTGTGCGTTGTATTCATTGATATAAAAAATCTATTATCCCGCAATGTGGCATTCAATTCTAATCAGACAGGAACATTTTCTACTTTAGTATACTATATACTGTAGAGTTTCCAAATAGACTTAGTGTTCTCTTGCATGCATCGCTACCAGAGTTCAACTTTTTTTATGTTGAGTTATAAACAAAAATAAACAGACAAAAATAAAAAATAAAAAAACCCTAATAAATAAATAAAAAATACTTTTTTTTAGATTACTGGTCAGAAGGTCAGGGCCAACATGTCAGATTGATAGTATTTGGCTTTAGGTTATTGATTGGAAGGTCGGTGGTTCAAACCCCCAGAATCACCAAGCAGCCACTGGCAATGGCCCAAGAGTGGCAGCTTGGCGGTACTTGGCGGTACTTGGCTCTGTATCATGGCTAACCCTACGCTCTGACTCTGGGAAATGTGCAGAAAAATTCACTGTGCTGTAATGTATTGTGTAAGAGCCCCCTTTACCCTGATCTTTTTTTAACATTTAATAACACCATCGTAAGAATACTGAGTCGGATGCGAGTGCAGATAAACAATTAATTAGCGCAAAACACAAATGCAAGCTAAACATAGAGTGCTACAAATGACACAACCCAAATACTAATGCTGATTTGACATTTATCGCATTTTGGCAGATGCCTTTATCCACAGCGACTTGCAATTATTTCAGTTATACAGCTGAGCAATTCAGGGTTACGGCCACCAGTGGCATCTTGGTGGGGGTGGGATTTAAACCCATGATCTTGCGTTTAGAAATCCAACATCTAGCTACCCTACACTCATGTATGTCATTCATGGCAAGCTGTTGATTACAAATACATGACAGATGCTAATTATTTTTTGTACAAAAACATGTTTCAATGCATCTCAAAGTTAACTATATGAAAGATTTAAAATTTTCGTCATGTCTATATTATTACAGCTGGAATTGTATGTTTGGATATCATACTATGTTAATCTATTTCAATCAAATTTATTTAACAAAATAGGGGTTTTATAGCTAGACAACAATTTGATTAAATCATGATATTCATTCACCATTGTAAGAAATATGATCTGAATTATCAAATCATTTTCTGTAAATATGTTTTAGAAACCCAAACGTCTAATCTTGGATCTTCTTTTTTTTATACATTCTTAGTGACATCGGACTGGTTTTTCCAAACCACCACACAACTATTTCAAAGTACTCTGGATTCCCAGACCACAGCTCTGAAGATAGAGAGTTGTAGTGCCAGCAAAATGTCGTTGCAGTGTTTTTGTTGCCATAAACCGCACTTATTTATTATATTGTACCTTCAGCAAAAATAAAAAAAAACAATGTTTTTTCTACTGCATTTTGTCTTAGTTCTGTGCAAAATGGTAATGATTGTGCATTGGCTATGCTGATGCTAAATCAACAAAAGATATGAGCATTTTAAAGCTACAACAGACAAACATCCATGGAAAGATGAACATGGTGTCAACTGCACCATCATCCTAACTGCATGTAATAAAGATTGCATAATGAGACCCACCAACAACCTGCTTCAGAGCTTGGAATGTAAGATAGTAAGGGCAAATAATAATCTGGTTTTGATTTTTTTTATCACCATACACATGGCTGTTTACATCATTCAGGAAATTGGACAACGTTTTTATTCAAATTAGATGAAAAGAGATTTGTGGGGTTATTGGGCACTGCATTAATCAGCATTCATTAACATTAAATATAACCCAAACCCTCAATTCAAACAACAGGTCTGATCAAAAATAAAACCAGATGCCAAGTCTCAGTAAATAAAAGTGTTGTAGGACTATCAACTGATTACAAACAAGTGTTACTGTTCATAACACTACACAAAGTCAAACAGAGGCATGACCTTGTCTGGGAGGTAATTCTTAGTTTAAAGCTCCTAGCACACACAAGCACAGCTGACCATGTTGATAATAAAGCAGTTTTTGCTAGCTTGTGTAGTGAGCCATTTGAAGCCCAAGTGACACCAATGCCTATCACAGCTAAATTGATATGTATTATAGATATTGGCCGGCGCAAGCTAAAGGCATGGAGATGGGACGTTCATAACCGTAACAAACTTATATACTAGTTCAGTGGTCCCCAACCTTTTTTGCGCCACGGACCGGATTAATGTCAGACAACATTTTTACAGACCGGCCTTTAAGGTGTGGCGGATAAATACAACATAATAAAATGATACGACCGGCATAAAAACTGGTATTTTCTAAATATAATAATAAACGTGAATCGTATTCGTGATCAACATGTTTGATTGGGCACATGTTTTACGCTGGATGCCCTTCCTAATGCAACCCTCCCCATTTATCCGGGCTTGGTACCGGCACTAAGAGTGCACTGGCTTGTGCAACCCTAATAGCTGGGTTTGGATGTGTAAATGAGTGTATAATGACCTAAAATTTGATTTTTGGGCTTGGTGTCCCTCTCAGGGTGTTTTCCACATCTCAAACCCATCTTCCCCAGAGCAGGATCTGAATCCATTTAATATAAGAATAAATAAATGAACGAAGAAGGAACAGCACAAAACATAAGCAATCAACTAGCAATAACAAATTCTAATTCATTTACTTGCAAGTTCCCCTTCAAGCACTGAAACTGAACCTCATGTTTTTCTGCATCTTGAAATACCACGCAATAAAAAGTGACTTCTGATCACCACACAAAATATTGCATCTTAATCCACTGTTTCCAAAACTTTAATTAGGTTTTCATACAATTTGTCATTTTACATGCATATATTTAACAAGCGAGCGTGCGACTCCTACTGTAAGAACAGCTATTTTTGGCACAACCTGCCCTTGTAGACACTCATCAGATGCTTGCAGAAAGCAACTTCTGCTGAAGCCTTTGGTTTTTTGTATCCTCTAATGTAGCACACATACTACAAGAAGGGCATAAAAGCACTCTGATGAATGCACTTAAATTGGAAGAATGTAAAAAGCACATTATGAAATGGGGGGTGTGGGTGGGGGGTTGTAATTAGCCAGAATTGCAAGGAGCACACCTCAGTCTGACTTTTATGCAAATAAATATAAAGTACAAAGTGACTAACTGAGTGACTCAGCTGTTTGGACAACAAGAAAAAGTTCATTCCACCATCAGGGACAAACTTACACTTATAAAGAACATCTTATTCATTTCTATCACCACATTATCTGTGTAAAGCTGCTTTAAGACAACGTTCATTGATAAAAACGCAATACAAATAAAAAATGAATTGAATTAAATATTGCAAAAACCTTGACGGATGTCTTCGCTGTCTCTTGAAGGATAGCGGGTCAAGTCGAGCCATTTGTCATGGTACAAAAGAGACATGGAACAACACAGGGAGCCAGCGAAGCAATGGGGCGACACTGCAATGGGGCGACACTGCAGTGGGAGAACTTGGCAAGGTTAAAAACAAGTCATTCATCTGCATTCTTGATCAGATGCGGGAGTTTGATGTACTCATGGGAAAACCTGCCAGAAGTAAGTTGCAATGTTCTGACCTTGAGATGACAAGGGACAGAACAAATTCTGAACCTCCTTTATTGGAGAGAAATGGCTGCATCCTCTGGATGCTTTAAAGGAGAATCCAAGATTGAAAAGCTCACAATGTAATAAATAACCCCTACATACTGAAAGTATATGGTACATTAATGTTAGCAAAATGTTTAAGGAAATACTGATTACCCAAGATATGTGCTTCTTTGTCAGGGACAAACTCTAGATCATTATGTTTGTACAAGCAAAACTGTTTATATTGTATTTTTTTTTTTGTGCTAGCTTTGATTTAGCTACATTTTAGCATGGGCTGTAAACTGGGCCACACACACTTGCACATAACCTCTAGAGTATATATTTTTGGATCATAATACAAGTACATAATTTCCATTAAAAGGAAAAAAAAAAGTATCATACTCCTGGGAATCTTTCTCTTCTAATTTAACAAAAATCACAACCGCCAGGTAGTACAGGAGAAACCATATTTTCAGAGCAGCCTTTCCATCAGAGTCTCAGGGACATACAGTAAGAGATCGGCTCACCCTAAAACGAACAGTACAGATTAATATTTGCTGGGTTACACATAGTTAATATGAAATACAGAGCAATATCTCACTTGAAAATATGGCATCGGAGGTAATATCTGTATGGGTTCATTCTAATTTTTTGCTGTGATGATTGCAAATATTAGCATATTGGTCCCAAAATTCTCATTAGTTTCTTTTCTGACAATAGCATTTTAAGATAGGAGTGAGCTTTAAATACAGATGGCACAAACAGCAAGATCTTTTTGTATTGATGCTAATAACTTGTAGGTTAGCAATTGTTTGAACCATGGTGTCTACATCGTCTGCATTCTGAGCAGTAACTCTTGGCTCTGTATAGTTTGAATTTAATGTTGTTAAACTGTAAATTTAACAGTAATATCTGAATGGGTTAATTAGATCTTTTCTGCTGTGAAGACTGCAATTATTAGAGTATTGGTCTCAAAACTACCATATGTTTCTTTTCTGGCTACGGGACCTTGAGCTAGACATGAGGTTTAAATATATACGATACAGCAGTCTGACAAACTAACAGCAAGATCCTTTTGCATTGATGGTAATAACACAAGCACAATAGCACAAGGCAAAGGGCATGCCAAAGAGCACCCTTGTCCAGTAGGTACTTGGTCTGCCCTGGGGTCTTCATTCATTTACTATAAATGTAGCGGAAGCTAAAGACAAGGCGTCCTTCCTCAGCAAGGCTTTGAATTGCTTCAAGCCCACTGTTTAGTTGCTATAGCTGTAGTAAGAGCTAACAACATGGAACCATTTTCAGACAATTCCGATTTTTAAGAAATAGCAGCTCCCCCAATTATATATTATGACCCATTTATGAGACCTATTTAACTCAGACCAAACAAGAGGTTGTGCAATGTACTACAGTTGCCTGTTGTTTCTGTGATCCAGTTTGATTATATTGTTAAAGATTAATGTCAGTTTGTACAGATTTCAAATGGGACGAAATATTAATGGAATATCAATAGGATGGAAAGTAAATAAGCTCCAAATAAAAATGTAAATGAGGCTAAAAATCTTTTCATTTTTATGCGTAAAACAATATAGGAATGTAATCGTTTTCTAATGTTTTCGTGCGGACAAGTGATTTTAAAAAAATGCATGAGAATGCCAGCACAGCCGAAGAGCATTTTAAATCTGAAAATGCCGTATACAGATCTTTCTGTAATAATGTGAATGCAGGCTCTGTAAACTTACTTTGTTTTAAACAGATGCAAATTGAAGATTAACCTTTGAATTGCACATTTACAGGTGAGAGTGTTTTGTCAAGGGGTAGATAATGCAAATCATATAGAATAAATTAATAACTGTGAGCTTATCTGTGCAAGAGGCCGTGGGCCATTTTGAGTGCTGGTAATTATTTCTGAACCCATAAAGGATGATCTGCATTTTAATACAGCTGTCATTTGTCTTGGCACTGTAGTGCTTCAGCAGGAGCTGATTGCTATGACGACACAGATTCCGTTCATTCTCTGTTCTCTCCCACCTACACTGCAGTGCTATAAAGTTAACAAGAGAAGAAACAGTATGACTCATTCATTTATTCAGTCATTCGTTCATAGTCTTTCTGGGAAAGCCAAACTACTCTATCGCAGATTCTACAGAGGTATCACTTCATATGGAAATATATAATAACTTAAAACAGTCCTAGGTCCTAAGCCTGCCCTGTAGTCTTTGTTCAATTGCTACAGCATCCATGTCCAACAGGTACTTGGTCAGACCTGAGGTCTCCATCCAGTCACTATAGTTGTACTGGGAACTAACCACAGGGAATCTTTGTCCAGCAGGTACTTCGTCTGCCCTGAGGTCCCCTTCCAGTCACTACAGTTGTACAGGGAACTAACCACAGGGCATCTTTGTCCAGCAAATATTTGGGTTGCCCTGAAGTATCCACCTATTTGCGACAGTTTTAGTCGGAGCTAATCACATTGTATCCTTGTCCAGCAGGTACTTGGTCTGCCCTGTGTTCTCCATCCAGTTGCTACAGATGTAGTGGGAGCTAATCACAGGGCATCCTTGTCCAGCAGGTACTTGGTCTGCCCTGAGGTATTCTATCAGTCACTACAGTTGTACTGGGAACTAACCACAGGGCATCTTTGTTCAGCTGGTATTTGGGTTGCCCTAAAGTATCCATCCATTTTCGACAGTTGTAGTGGGAGATAATCACATGGTATCCTTGTCCAGCAGGTAATTGGTCTGCCCTGTGGTCTCCATTCAGTTTCTACAGTTGCTGTGGGAGCTAATCACATGGTATCCTTGTCCAGCAGGTACTTGGTCCGCCCTGAGGTATCCTTCCAGTCATTACAGTTCTAGCGGAATCTGACCACAGGATATCCTTTTCAGACAATTCCAATTTCTGAGATTGAGAGAAGCAGCAGCTCTCACCAAGGTTGTAACTGATTGCCAGCCTCTTCATCCACACTCAGACAAATGTACTGTATGTGTGACCTTATTAATGGTTTCTAGCCAAGCTCTGGATTGACTGGGACATCACACTAATACAAGTAGAGGATCATAGTCCACCTTTTATTGTCCTCTTGAAATAAATAATATATGGCTTACTAATTATCCATAAGACATAATTACATGTAAAAAGTTCCTTTTTAACAGTTTCCTCAAGAATTTTGGGATCTTGCTTAATCTAGGATTAAGCAAATTGAAAATGGAAAAGATCCATTACTTAGTCATGTTATATATTGAACTCTGGTGGCTAATTTGCTTTCCAAATTGTAGTATAGATGAAAGACAGCAGAACTGTACAAAAAGAGCCAGTAATTTCCAAAAAGTAGGCAACGCATCTAACTAAAATTTGTTTAATTTATTTTTTCTCACCTGTTTGAGACTGTGAAATTATTACATTTTTACAAATGTATTTGTATTTTTTTTTTTTAACACACACAGTTGGTCAAATATTACTCCAGTAAAAAAATAAAAGTTCTCCCTTTAAACTATCACTTGAGTTAAAGGTATAAACTTATTTGCCTTTAAATGTACTTAATCAGAATCAGAAAGCAAATATGTTTGCACTTTATTACCAATTTATACTTGGTTACAGAAGCTTTCAGTTGCACATTTTTATAATAATATAAATAAAGTATTATTGCACAAAAAAGTACAGATTTAGATTAGTAAAAGTAGTATTGCACAATGTGGAGAGCGTTTAACTGATCCTGAGGTAGACTGCCTGGGGAAAGAAACTTTTCTTGTGCCTGGCGGTCTTGGTTTTTGGTGCTCTGTAGCGTCAGCCAGATGGCAAAAGTAAAAAAAAAAAAAACATATGGCTTATGTGAGAGGAATCCAGAGTGATTTTCTGAGCCCTTTTCCCCATTCTGGATGTGTACGGTTCCTGTAGAGTTCCTGTAGTTCCAATAATCCTTTCAGCCGTTCGAACTGTCCTCTGTAGTCTTCTGATCTCTGATTCTGTAGCTGAGCCAAACCAGTTATCGAAGTGCACAGGACAGACTTCATGATGGCTGATTAGAACTGTTCGAGCAGCTCCTGTGGCAGGTTAAACATCCTCAGCTGGCAAAGGCCTTTTTTTAACCATAAAGTCATTGTGATTGTCCCACCTGAGGCCTTGAGAGATGGTGGTGACCAAGAATCTGAATGACTCCACTGCTGCCACAGTGATGTTCATGATGGTGAGTGGGGGGGCAGCATTTCTTTTCCTAAAATCCACATTCATCTCTGCTGTTTTGAGCGTATTAAGCTCCAGGTTGTTTTGACGGCACCAGACAGCCAGCTGCTGCACCTCACTTTTGTATGCAGACTCATCACCATCATCAATGAGGCTGATGACTGTAGTGTCGTCTGCAAAATTCAGGAGCTTGACAGAGGGGTCTGTAGAGGTGCAGTCATTGGTGTACAGGGAGAAGAGCAGTGGGTAGAGAACACATCCCTGGGGGGCACTGGTGCTGATAGTACAGCTGTTTGACATGAAGTTCCCCAGTCTCACTAACTGTTGCCTATCTGTCAGAAAGCTGGTGATCCACAGACAGGTAGAACTAAGAACAGAGAGCTTGCTTAGTTTGGTCTGGAGGAGTGCTGGGATGAATGTGTTAAAGGCTAGCTGAAGTCCACAAACAGGATCCTCACATAAGTCCCTGGTTTGTCCAGATGTTGCAGGATGAAGCGCAGTCCCATGTTCACCGCATCGTCCACAGACCTGTTTGTTTAGTAAGCAAACTGCAGGGGGTCCAACAAGGGTCCAGTGATGTCCTTCAGATAAGCCAACACCAGTCTCTCAAATGACTTCATGACTTAAGTATCCAAAGTACTATGATTTATTATGGCTATAATGTTCCTATTATCATTTTTGTCACAAGACTCTTTGTTTAATCAACTCAGTTTATGTGAAAAGACTCTAACTCTAATTTTTATCCACTCGAAAATAAAAAGGAACAACTGATTTTGCAAAATGTAGTTAAGTATATGTAACCCAGCCATTAGGGTTGCACAAGCTGGTGCACTCTTAGTGCCGGTCCCAAGCCTGGATAAATGGGGAGGGTTGTGTTAGGAAGGGCATCCAGCGTAAAACATGGGCCAAATCGAACATGCGGATCACGAATACAGAGGATCCGCTGTGGCGACCCCCTAATAGGAGAAGCCGAAAGAAATCATAGTTGAGTAAATGTAGTTGAGTAAGATATTTGACTTTGAAATGTAGAACTTTGGGATACTTTCAGTATTTTAAGATAACAAATACTCATGCAAGTCACAGGACAAGTGGAGTTTTTAGAAATAACACTTGGACAGTCCACACAGAAAAATTGACATTGACTAATAATTGTGAAAAAAATCTTAATCCCCATACCTGGAGTGTTGAGTAGGCGTGATGACCGGCAGGTGTAGGTGATATGCTGTTCACAATGCTCTGCGACATCTGTAATAGCACCAATCTGATCCGAGGTGGCACTGTAGTTCAGGTGCAGCAATGTGCGCCTGTCCCTGGTTGAACCCGATATGGCTGTCTGAGCCGGCAGGTTGTTCACCACCGTTGTCCACACTTTGTCCTCTGGAAATGCACACGAACGAACAACTATTAAAAGACATTTAAAAGACTGAAGCATTTCTAAAAATCTCCAGCGAATGCTAAAAAATACTCTTTATCTTGTGGTGGATAAAGAGGTTATTGCAGGAACAAGTGTTATTGCTTGCATGGAACAATGTGTGGTGATGAATTTTCTTGTGAACGAAGACATAAAACTCGCAAATATCTACAGAGGATTTCAAGCACAGTAAGGTGATGAAAAGCTCAGCCACAGTAGGACATTTAAATGGTGTACACGTTTTTAAAGATGGTCGTACATCCGTCAGTGAAGATCGTTGTGATTCCCTGACAGTAAAGTGACATACTGACAAATCTTTCTATGCCGAATTTTTCCAGCCATTAGTTAAATGCTGGTATAAGTGTATAAATGTAGCAGGAGAGGATATAAAAAAATAAATGCAGTTTCCACTCTTTGAAATTTGTTCCTTTATTTTTTTAACTCGAAAGTCCCAGTTTGACTTAAAGTGGTTCATGCATTAAGTAATAAGTCCAGTTAGACTTCTAAACCTTAAATATTAATCATGAACTATGTGAGTAACAAAGGAAGAGATTCATTTGCACTAAAAAGTACAAACTTGAGCTTGAACTGTACAAAACAATCTGGTGGAAGTCCCTATGTACTTAAAGAGCTGTCGATCCAAATCTCACTAGCCAATGAGAGCAAAACATTGTTAAGCCCCACCTACCATTATGGTTTGTAACAAAGTGGCCAAAGTAAACTTGTGGAGCGTAAAGGATCCCTTTAAACAGTAAACAATTCAAAGACCAAGCCATGATTAGCGAAAAATGAAACTCTGTTAACAAAGAACGCTGTTTATTTGAAAAGAATGAGTGTTTGTTTCCAGTTTCCCTATTTCCATTGTATATCTCAGTTAATTCCTTGGAATATTACGCTCATCAAAAATTAAATTGAAAAAAGTTAGATTTTCATATGGTTGTTTTCAAATTGTACTAAAAAATATTACAATTTTTCACACACTTCGCCGAGTTTTCTCAACCTCCAAACTAATTTTTTCGTCCTGCACAATTTCACAAAACTCTATCTGTAAAAATTTACCACTGAGCTTGATTTAATCAGTGTCTCAGCACAGGAATTCATCAGACTGATCAAAGCCATCATGTCTGCCTTAAACTGATAACATTTCATGGGCTGAATATAAATATATATATATATATATATATATATATATATATATATATATATATATATATATATATATATATATATATATATATATATATATAGTACAGTATAGTACAACAAATGAATGCAACAGCAGCAACACAAATAATTAAATAGTACCTATACTATAAATTACCTGTCATCTTGCAAATGACTCTGAACGGTCCTAAAGGGCCACTGCCATCAGGATCGATCCAGTAGACATCCGAAGATTTCCCCATGTGCTTATAAGCCTCACATGACTGCTCATAGATGGCTATGAGAAACAAGACATTTGAAAAACCTGAACATGCAGTCCAATCTCAAAACATAGCATGACCAGACATGGACAATAATCGTGAAGGTTAATACAAATTCTAAAAAGGAAAAAATTAGTTTAGAAATAAGCCTTACCTTCAAATTGTTTAATAGATCAGTACTAAAATCTTCCTGTGAATTCTTATGCTATAGAATTCACACTATAATGGAAAAATTGTGGACCTAATGATAAGATTTGTATGTCCTTTTTGAACACCTAATTCCACATTTATTTCCCATTTTCTTTTCTAATGACCTTCATTCTTCTGGGAAGATGTATTACTATATTTTGGACTGTGCTTGTAGAGATTTGTCGAATATTTTTGTGTCCTGTTCTTCTTCTTCTTTAGGCTGCTCCCGTTAGGGGATGCCACAGCCGATCATCCGTCTCCATACCACTCTGTTCTCTTCATCTGACTCTTTTAAACCAACTACCTGCATGTCTTCCCTCACCACATCCAGAAACCTCCTCTTTGGTCTTCCTCTTTTCCTCCTTCCTGGCAGCTCCATCCTCAGCATTCTCCTACTGATATACCCCATGTCCCTCCTCTGCACATGTCCAAACCATCTCAATCTCGCCTCCCTCACCTTGTCTCCAAAATGTCCTAAATGCCCTGTCCCTCAAATAAACTCATTTTTAATCCTGTCCATCCTCATCACTCCCAATGAACATCTTAACTTCAGCTCTGCTACCTCCAGCTCCACCTCCTGTCTTTTTTATTTAATGTTGCAGCCATCAAATTGAATCAAATCTTTAATCAAATGGCCTACTTTTTCCCTCAAAATGATATATATTTTCAGTTTAAAGGTTAGTTCAGACCTGTTTTTAGTTTATTGTGAATAGAATATGAACTTATTAGAATGCATTCTTTTTTTATTCACATTATACACAGTGTCATAACTTTTTGGAATTGTTGTATACAGAACATGGTTTGTTTCGGAGAAGTGTAACAGCAATAATAAGTACAGTTACGGTGAATTGGCAGCAAAACAAGATCAAGTGTCTATTGATCATAAAATAAAAGCAAACTCATACTGTAGGGCATTTGTTTTTATTTTATTTTGCCATGCCATATATTTTCTATTATTTTACCATCATTTTCCAATAATCGTCTGTGTGGAATGGGTGAGGTTAGAAAGTACCCACGGTAGCCTCACATTCCTTTACAGTTTACAGGAATAAAACCGAAGCTGGACGACTTTTGTAGTAGTCCATCCACCACAAGGAATGACATGCTGAGATGCTTTTCTGATCAACACAGTTCAACAGAGTGGTAGAGTTGATCTAGCTCGAATGCCGTTATGATCCTGTTTCAGCATTCTCTCTATCAGCAAGGCATTTCTATACACAAAAATGCAGGGTGTTTTTTGTTTTCCGCACCACTCGTGTAAACCGTAGAGACTCCATTGTGGGCATGGAAATCCCCACTGTTCAAACTGTGAAATACTCAGGCACCAATAACCTTCTGGAACAACACTTCCAATGTTACTGTAATCTCTCTTTTTTTGTTTCATTTATTTTTTATGTGAACAAGTGTGCTGGGTAAATATTTTCCACAGAGAAACATTTTTATGTTTCGGTTAAACGTGAAACTTTGACTTGGTTGGTTAATGTACACACATGGTTTTTCTAAAGATGCCAAATGGATACAACCAAAAACTAAATTTTGGCACTGTCTGTGCTTCAAAGGTCACGGCATCTTACGCATTAGCAATGCTAAACAAGGAAATTTTACTGAAGCCTCTACTGAATACTCTGTGTCACCTACAGGATCAGCAAACACAATCAGCTATAGCTTATGATTTAAGACATTAAGTAAAGATATCCTGGGACTTGAGTTCCAAGAGTGTGTGTGCTGTACGTACATGTATGACAGGTGGCGCCGGTGTATCCAGTGCCGTTGCAAGAGCAGCTAAACCTGTCCCAGTTCTGAGCGCACCTTCCTCCATGCTCACAGTGATTAGGCAAACACCTGAAAAAGCACAACGAGAAAAAAAAAGCAAAATGAAATCTCACATCGCACACAATTGCAGCTTTTTCCTTATGTTCAATGTCACACCACTTCACCAGCCATCTAGCACCAAGTGTATACCAGCCATCTGCTCTACATGCTTTTCTTTATTGAATTAAAACCTGGGTTGCATAATCAAAAAGACGTATTCATGCCTGGTATACACTTATTAAGACCTGCGTCTTGTTATAAAGGTATGCTCAAAGCATTTCCTTGGGCATTTCTTAATGAAAAGGCTGCAGTGGCTTTTCTTTATTAGAGATTAAAAGACCCGACTCAGATAGACCTTATTAAGAAAAAGTTGATTTATTTTCATTTTCAGCAGCTCTTACAGTAGTTTTAGACAGTTTATATGAATGCACAAGTCTAATATTGTTTTTACAATTACAACAGCGACCTGGTGGACACTCCTCATACAATTATATAATATTATAATAATAATAATAATAATAATAATAATAATAATAATAATAATAATAATAATACAGTTTTCTGTGATTACAGGATTTTAGGATGTTTAATGAACCTTAACTGAGTGAATGGAAACCATTTATATATTCACATATTCACATCTTTTATGTTTGTTTGTGGTTAAGTCATAATTAAAGTGCAAAGTTAAAAGTGCAAAAGGATTCAGTGCTTTTCTGTTTGCATTAATTACTCATTTTCAAAGATGCTTTGTACTGGAAATTAAATATGGTCAAGAAACATTTTCCAAAAAAAGTTTGTAGGACATAATAAATAGTTACGTGTATAAATACTGGTATTACAAACAATCAAAGAGGGTAAAGTTTGGGTTAAAGTATTATCACCACAGCAGTAAACACTCAGCTTGGCAGACCCCGATGTACATTCTACATAGCCAATTGTAAATGATCAGCTATTATTTAATGAGAAAACAAACCCAAATAAAAGCCAGAATAAAACAAACGTGACCTGCGGGTCCTGCGTTTTAGTCGATGTGTCGAAACAGCATTGACATCTTAACTGATGAAGAGAAGCACAAAATCAATAGTGTTGTAATGGGCGCCTGAGTCCCGATAATGATTTCGCACCTGAACCGGGTGAGTGCCAGAAGAAAACGATGAGAGAACGCATTGACATCCTCTTATCACATCGGTTATTATAGTAAACACTGCGAAAGTGTGAAAGCTCATCAATAAACTTAGATTTTAGATTACTTCAGAGAGAAATCAAGTAAGGACTGCATAAGTGCAAGAACTTATCCTGATCTTTGCAAGAACTGATCTTTTAAAGTGTATTATTTTCTACACCTTTATATATGTATATAATTTATATTAATCCCACAATTATACACTCATAAATGTCTAAGGTTCTGAGGGGGAAAAAAAATAAATATCTATAATTCTTGTGAAAAATCATATTTATTGATATTTTATTAGCTCCTTAAATTTGATGGTGAGGTAAAAATATATTCTTTAAATAAAAAAAAATAATAAAAACATGCATATACAGTGAGAAAAAGAAATATTGGGACATCTGATTTTCAAGCCAAACTTTTAACACAAAGTAGGAGGCACACAATTGTATAGAATATCTTTGGATGCAGAGGCATTACATTTTACTTGAATTAGGAGACCAAAACCTATTCCAGCATGAAAATGCCCATGTGTACAAGCCAGCTTCATGAAGATATGCTTTACATCGGTTGAAATGAAAGGTTTCAGCCACAGAACTCTGACCTCAACCCTACTAAAGACCTTTGGTGACTGCACCCCAGGCCTTGTCACCTCACTCTACATCAGTACCTGACTTTACTAACACCCTTGTGGCTGAATGAGTACAGATCTCCACAAACATACTCCAGAAGAACATCTTCCTAGATAAGTGGAGGTTATTAAAACAGCAAATGGGAACTAAATGTGGAATAGGATGTTCAAAAAGCACAAGAATCTAATAATCTGGTGTCATTAAATATTTATGTGATAATAAAATTTTTTTTATTGTTCTTCTAATGCTTTTTTGACCTCTGGACTAACAGGCAGCTTCACATTGTGTACCATCATGACATGATTCTGCTTAATAGTGTGTCGTGTTTTTGTTGTTCCTGGAATTGAGTGTTGATGTATCTCATTAATAACATTTGTTAATTGGCGTGTTAAACGGTGCGTTACTTTGGCGGCACGTAAGCGTGATAGACTCGCAGCTTAGAAACACATGTCAAGCATGAAAGACACGGGTGAGAAATGCATGAGTGATCCATCAATATATGGGTAATGAACGTGAGTTAAACCGAATAAGCCTTCTGGATTTAACCAGCTGCTCTTTGTTTACTCCTCTGCTTTCAAAATAGACTTGCCAACAATGAGCAACCTCACGACGATTACGTTTTATTCTTTCGTTAGCCGAATGCACAGTATCTAAGTAGCTCCACAGTCATCGTCTGAGGAACTGCATCAATAGAGCTAGTACCAAGGTTTAATTTGGGGAGGTGGTAGATCAATGGTTAAGCCATTGGACTTTGGATTGGAGGATCATAGGTTCAAATCCCACCCCCACTGAGCTGCCACTGCTGGGTCCCTGAGCAAGGCCCTTAACTCTCTCCTGCTCATTGGTATGTTTCTCTGAATGAGGGTGCCTACCAAATGCCTTCCTTTGCTGTTCATTACATATTGGATTTTGCACTGTTCTATCACTTTTCTTTCCTTGCAACAGTATAAACCAAACCATAATATCCAAAATTCCTTTTTCTTTCTGGAGTCCACTTAAGTCTCAGAGGGCTTCACTTCACTGCCAATGAATGCAAAGTTCTTCTAACAGATCATATATCTATCGTGACCAACAAGGTTTCTTTCATCCACAAGGAACAAGGGCTCACTAATTGGCTTGATGTGGATGAAAACAATGCAAAACGTACACTTTTGGCTTCAAAGGCATCAGATCTCAAACCAATTATATACCAACTGGGAGATTTAAGAGCCACGTGACAGACAGTGTTTTCTATCATCAAAGCAATGAAGGAGGCAGTATCTTTTGGAATAAATGGTCGTTATTGCACCTGTACGCAGAGATTCGTTGGCAAAACACAGAGGATATCTTTTAATGACTCAGTGTAGTATTATACTTAAACACCTTATGTTCATTATTTTTTACCTTTCTGTACATGGACAAAAGCATCTTCCCAAAAGAGTAGCAAGTGCCCAGAAACTTTTGTCCATACACAGTTATGCTAAGGTTTTAATACTTACAAGTATTAGTATAAGTGTGTAAGCAGCAGTGTTGAGGATAGAGGGTAGCGTTCAGACCTGTCGATGATGGCGCACGTGTCCAAGCTGACATTTTCAAAAGCTCCCAGCATGCCCTGCTCCACAGCCACCAGGTCAGCTAGCTGATCGTCCACCTGGATGAGCTGCATGCAACCTTGGAACGAACGCTGCGACGGAGACGCCTGGGTCTGCAGGAAATAACCTGCACACAAACACATGGTCACATTTACATGGCATCCATAACATTTTCAAAGCATCTGTTTCAGCTTGCATGCTGCATGTGGATTCTTATCCCTTTTTTTGTAATCTTAGATTTAGATTAGAAATTTGATGAAAGCAAATATTTCCTTTAATTCATTACAAATTTCTGGAGGAAGGTTTAAATCCGACCAGCTGCTCACGATGATTTTCGATGGTTTTAGAGAGAAATCAGACAATATTGCACAAAGGCATTCTGAGTCTCAAACTATTACCTGGACCATCTGTTGGCTTTTCTGAAATAGTTGTGTCTGTCTGTCTGTCTGTCTGTCTGTCTGTCTGTCTGTCTGTCTGTCTGTCTGTCTATCTATCTATCTATCTATCTATCTATCTATCTATCTATCTATCTATCTATCTATCTATCTATCTATCTATCTATCTATCTATCTAAATAACATTATGACCACCTGCCTAATATTGTGTTGGTCCCCTTTTTGGGGATGCTTTGACGCAGTCGTCTAGACCAGTGGTCCCAAACACCTGGGCTACGGACCGGCACCGGTCTGTGCGTCAATTGTTACCGGGCCGCACAGAAAGAATACATAACTTACATTATTTTCCGTTTTATTTATTATCAGATTCTAAACGATGTTTTATTCTGGATATTTACTGGATTCTCTTCTCCACATCTGTCTAACACATAATACATTACCGCTAAATTGAAACCCCCAAGCGAGCAAAATGAACAAAAAACAACACAGTGGATTCACGTTTATTATTATATTTAGAAAATACCATTTTTTATGCCACTCGTATCATTTTATTTAGTTGTATTTATCCGCCACACCTTAAAGGCCGGTCCGTGAAAATATTGTCTGACATTAAACCTGTCCGTGGCGCAAAAATTGTTGGGGACCGCTGGTGTAGACCTCACAATTTGGCTCTTGTCAAACTCGTGCACTTACATTAACTTGCCCATTTTTCCTGTTTCTAGCACATCAACTTTGAGGGCAAAATATTTACTTGCTGCCTAAAATATCCCACCCACTAACAGGTGCCATGATGAAGAGATAATCAATTTACTTCACCAGCCATAATGCTATGCCTGCCCGATCATCAGATTTGTGCTCATTCAGCCACAAGGGCAAGTAAATGATGTAGAGTGAGGAGTTCCTTCCAATTCTAATACAGTCAGCATTCCAATTTATTCCAAAGGATTCACGTGTTTTAGAGGATTTTAGAATTCAGAGCTCAATTTAAGATCTTCAGCAGAAAATTTTATGCTAAAGCATCTAAAGGCATCCTCTTCAATTTTGTGGAAACAGTTCGGGGAAGAATCATATTGCTGAAAAGGTCAGGTGTCCAAATACTTTTGCTTGTATATTTAGCCATGGTGTTTTAGCAAGGCCATTTTGTAGTGTATTTAGTGTCTGTTGGTGTTAAGAGACTAATTAATTGACACTAACCATTGCATTTAATTAAATATATATATTTAATCTTATCTACAGCTCTATCCAATCAGAGCTTCAGTGACAGCAAGTACTGTACGTCATCACAGATTTCTCCGTGAGCTGCTAATGAAAAGTTGTGTAATGCAACGTGTCCTCCTCTGTAATAAAACCCTATTGTATCTATTCCTGCACCATGTTTATTTCAGCACACAATGCTGTTATATTTTCTGACTCTTCTTTCGGTTTGTTTTTTCTGGCTAATTTCATCATGCGTTGGCCGGCAGGGTAAGAATAAAAAGCAGCATATTAAAATATACTGCAGTTGTCTTGTCTGAGTCCCTGCGGTTTGGACGCTCACCTTATCAGTATGCTCGTGATTACTTCGCAGTGTGAAACAGAAACAGGTGTTTGTGACAGATAAAGCTGCATTCTTCGCTTTTTATATACACCTGATTAGAATTCTCGTCACTTCTGCCTTCACTTGGACGCTTAAATGTCCGTGTTATAGCCTTGATTTGGTTTTCTTTTTTACCGCTATGTGATATGTGGTTACACCGCTGGTCACGCAAGGGCACAGAGCACGATGGAGAGCTGCTGTGGACATTTTCATGCTAAATACCGCTATAAACTACGGGCACGGTTCGAGTGTGAAAATGCATTCGGGAATATTGGTTCGAGATTAGTACACTATAGAATTGAAGAATCAAGGACAAAAGTCAGTGCTCTCATTTATCAAGCTTTGAATAATTTCAACAATGTATTTTCCGGACTATAAGCCGCTTTTTTCCCAAGCTTGGAACCCTGCGGCTTAAACAACGAAGCGGCTAATATATGGATTTTTTCCCGGTTTCACAAGCTTCTTGCAGCCAAAAAACTGATACCCATAACATTAGACCAATGAAATTGCGGAACGGGTTCAGGTGAACCAATGAAACTCTTTATATTAAATTAGATGCGCTCCCACTGAATCGGGGGCGCACCACATCATAAATATGGATGAGGTTCCTCTGACGTTTGACCTGCCGCTCACTCGGACTGTCTACAGGAAATGCGAATCATTCGTCACGCTGAAAACAACCGGGCATGAAAAAACACACTTCACCTGTGTTCTGAGCTGCACAGCATCGGGAGAAAAGCTTCACCGATGGTGATTTTTAAACGCATGATGATGCCAAAAGAAAAACTCTCGAGAGAAATAGTTGTGAAAGGAAGGAGGAAGACAGTGAACAATGACTTTCTTGGTAGGCTACTGTTTAGATACAAGCCGTGTAACAGACACTGTCTTTCATTAAAGCCTGTGTAAAGTTTATTTTTAACTTGGCTTATAGACAGGTGCGGCTTATTTATGTTCAAAATACAAATCTTTTAAATTTCAGTGGGTGCGGCTTATATTTGGGTGCGCTTAATAGTCTTAATAGTTTTTTGGAAATTCTTGCACAATTGCACAAAAGATAATAATCCAGGTTAAATAGACAGCATGTATTTGTCACATATACCTTTTCTCACAAAAGTCAATATACCTCTTACATTACAGCAATCATTTTAGAATGTCTTCACAAAGGACAATACTATAGAAACGAAACTTGGATATATAATAGAGGAGTCAATGTTCAGCTTGTGCAAAACCACATGTCCTTTTCATCATGTTCATATTTTTGTCTGCTTGACAGGACCATACTAATGTGTGCATCTTGTATTAAAGCAGTTAAAATTTGATGCTTTAAATACAATTCTTTCATACTGACCACTAGATGTTCAAGGTACCTCATGGCAAAGAACTCTAAAGATTTGAGAATTAGAATTGCTTGCTCCACAAAGATGCCTAGTCTATAAGAAGCTCGTTAACACCCTGAAACAGTACAGTGGCCAGGGACAAACAGAGGTTTTCCAAGACGGGTTCCACTCGAAACATGTCTTGCAAGGGTCCATTAAAGAAGTTAAGTCCTTGTGCTGTGAGACAGGTGCAGAAGCTGCTTCAAAAAACAGATGCATGAGTGCTGCAGCATTGCTTTAAAGGTTGGAAGGTCCGCTTATCGGTGCTCAAACCATACGCCGCACACTGCAACAAGTCGGTTTGCCTAGCTGTCGTCAAGGAAGCCGCTTCTGAAGCTTGATCACAAGAAAGCCTGCAGACAAGCTGAAGCTTTTTAGGAGCATGAATTACTGGAACCATGCCCTGTGGTCTGATGAGACTGAGATAAGATCCTTGGTGAGGAGTATCAAGAAAATTGTGTTTTGCTACAGCCAAGCATGGTGGTGGTAACACCATGGTCTGGGGCTGCATGAGTGCTGCTGGTACTGGGGAGCAGCGGTGTGTAAGCACAATTTGCTTCAACATATTGCTTACTGCTTAGCTACACTCACTTTAGACTGCTCTGCTAAGAGTTCCTATAGATACTATCATTTATTCCCCACATCACCCCTTAGTCCACCTCCATTTGCTCCACTGTAGCTGCAGATTTAAAACACAGACACTCCTCTGCCTCTTAACCTTATACCATCCTTCTTGTCCTATACTGCACCACACTGCATCTTCAACCAAGTATAATTCTATTAGACATCTGGATTTCTGGGTCTGTTCAAATGATGTTCAAGAAACTATATCTCCATGTGGTTAATACATTTTTATATATTTTTTACTCCCAACAGAGTTTTAGTCTGACGGTATTTTTATTTTGTGGCCTAATGAACCATTATCAGAATGCATTTATTGACAGAGACTTCAAACCTATTTGTAGATCACACTGAACAAATCCATCTCCCAAATGCCATAAATCCAAATATAAATTTATCCTACAACCAGCATTTCTAAAAATTATCTACGGCAATCAGAATTTCCCACCGAGCTGCTGTTGGCTTCTTACAGACCATGTAACCCTGCTACCTTTAGCAGAAAGCTTGAGCTAACAGTAAATGTGAGTGATTTAATTACGCCTACATTCCCTTAAAGGACAAATAGAGCTCGTTCCATTTTCAGGAAAGGAAAAATCAGTCGTAAACAAATTACAGCGCAAGGATAGATCGGCAAGGAGTTAAAATAACAGTGACGCAAAGGGGGGATTATTGATTGATAATTATGACCGCATCAGCAGCTTGTAGAGCAGTAGCGAAACATTCTACAGGCAGGCGTTTATAAATAGGTATATCCTCACTGTCTATGGTCAAAACATACACATTTTTGAGAGAAACTTCCAAGCAGCGGTGGACAGTAATGAAGTAAAAGTAATTCATTACAGTACTTAAGTAGCTTTTTCACGTATCTGTATATTACTGAAGTATTTCCTTTTTAGGGAGTTTTCTAATCTGGTGATTTTGAAAGGAATAAATGATGGAAGAAACTCTTGACTCCGACTTGCCACAACATCCGTGGCCTAATTTGTGTGATTATTTTGAAGTAGATGAAAAATGTTTGGGCTTATGATCATTTTAATAGATATCAATTAGTGTTTGACTCAATAATATCATTCAATTATTAGATTGGTGTGTTAAGAGTACCGTAATTTCCGGACTATAAAGCGCACCCTTAAGCCGTGTATAAGGGTGCAGGTCTACACTGAAACTAATGAACTTTACACAGGCTTTACAGAAAGACAGTGTCTGTTACACGGTGTAACGGGTGAAATATGTTGTGGCTCCTTTGAGAGCAGAGCGGCATTTTGGGAACAGCAAGTCACTGCATTCTCCCGGTATTACTGCGTGTGTGTGCGTGTGAGACTGAGGACTATGTGCTCATTATTTTCTGATGCTCATTTCTAAGTTTCTTTGACTAACCCGTAACGCTGTTGCCAAGAAAAATAAAAAAGCACGAGTTTTGGAAACCCGTCTGTGCTTATATGATTTCATTTGCAACTGGAGTTAGCGAGTTCTCCCTTCACCCAGACTCAACACATTACAACGGCTTGTATCTAAACAGTAGCCGACCAAGAAAGTCATTGTTCACTGCCTTCCTCCTTCCTTTCACAACTATTTCTCTCGGGAGTTTATCTTTTGGCATCGTCGTGCGTTTAAAAATCACCACCGGTGAAAGTTTTTTCTCCCGATGCCGTGCAGCTCAGAACACAGGTGAGGTGCGTTTTTTCGTTTCCGTTCGGAAAATTCATTAGTCTAATGTTCTGGGGCTTAGTTTTTTTGGCTTGAAGTTTGTGAAACCGGGAAAAACCCAGGAAAAATCCATTAATAAGCCGCTTCGTTGTTTAAGCCGCGGGGTTCAAAACGTGGGAAAAAAGTAGCGGCTTATAGTCCGGAAAATACGGTAAGTAGTATTAGAATCTTTTCACATAAACTTGATTAAGCAAAGAGTTTTGCGACAAAAATTATAATAGGAACATTATAGCCACAATAAATCATAGCACTTTGCATACTAAAGTAGATGCCGACCCTAATTTAATAAAACAACTAGCTAGCTGTCAAACTACCATCGAATAATTCGATTTTCTCTTCATCCACTTCAGCAAAATGAATACCCCATTTCCATTTTCCATAAGTCTCACTTAATCACCCACCTCCGAAGTGGTACGTTCCTCCGGTTGTGATCTGAAAAGGTGTGTTGGTCCTGACAGCTGAAGCTTCATCCCCATCCATAGTCAGCATAGCAAAGTTTTCCTTGGCCATGAAACGAACCTCATGCCACTCTCCATCATTCAGCTCCGAACCTGTAACAGTGATAAGAACCAGAAAGCGCTCAGCTCAGTCTCTCTAATTTTGTCATGTAGGTCAATGGGTTGATAAGCATCCAATTACAGGGTCCTTTTTTTTAGGCCATGACTGAGATCTGAAAGGATTCTAAACTCATTTGACGTCTTTAAGTGATAATTCATAGTCGCTTATTCGAGTTATTCAATCCTGAGACACAAGAACACAATCAAAAACAGCACTTTCCATTTTAATTTGAGTTACAATAAAAAAATTCTGAAAGAACATTAACTCACTAAAGCTCCTTGGTGACCACTTTGCCTCTGCCACCTACTGTAAAAGAAGATTGAGTAATTGCCTTTGGTTTTCCTCTTTCTCTCTCTCTCTCTCTCTCTCTTCTCTCTCTCTCTCTCTCTCTCTCTCTCTCTCTCTCTCTCTCTCTCTCTCTCTTTAGACAGGACGCAATCTATTTCCCTACCCCTGCCACACTATTAGAGTTTGGAAATGTGTCTAATGTTGGTAGTGATACATAGCATTCAGTCTCCTCGCTCATTTATCCATCTATCCTTCCATCCATCCATCTCTGCCACTCTTTTATTGTATGCTTTTTTGTCCCATTTAGCTGGGCACGATCTTCAAAAAGAATGAGAATGAAAAAAGAACAAAAAAGTAAGCTTTTTAAATGAATGATCATAGTATAAGGGTTATGAGATCTGTAATGTGATCTGCTCATGATATTGAGTGTATGAGACTAGATAGTACACTTCATAGTGTCATTTTATTAACTTCAATTAAGACTTGGGGGAAAATGTAGAGTTGCACCTTTCAATATCATGAAATCCAATAACCCATGGAATGGAAGGGAAAAAACATACCTTTAGGATCAGAACTTTGGAATGCAAACTACTGAGAACAAATAACGTTTAACCCAAGAGACTTAAAACTACACAGTGCAGATAAACTCCATTACTCTTGCATTTTCCAATGAAATATACACTGTCTTAGTTAAACCCTGATGGTTCTTTACTGAGTAAGTTATTGGTTTGAGTAGAAACAAATTAAACCATGATTTCATTAAGAAACTGATTTTTCAGTCTGCACTACTGCACACTTCACACACAGTTGTAAAAGATTTATATAATGAAAAAGTGGCATTTAGATATTTCTGTTAAAATGTATAACTTGCAATATTGATAGATAGATAGATAGATAGATAGATAGATAGATAGATAGATAGATAGATAGATAGATAGATAGATAGATAGATAGATAGATAGATAGATAGATAGATAGATAGAACAGTTGCAGGCCAAGTACATGGCAATTGTACTCTTTAATGGCAGAGGCCTCAACCAAAAGTTGATCTAAGATAATCCATGATAACTTTTACATTTACAAATTGACATAAGATTGCCTTTGTTTGCAGCTGATAGATAGATAGATAGATAGATAGATAGATAGATAGATAGATAGATAGACAGATAGACAGATAGACAGATAGATAGATAGATAGATAGATAGATAGATAGATAGATAGATAGATAGATAGATAGATAGATAGATAGATGTGTTTTGTATAATGATGCATCAATAGTGGATGGATGGATAGATGTTTGGATGAGAAGTTGATAAAACTGTACACACCAAGCATCTGTAGAAACAAACCAATAGGCCAAGGAGAAAGTTTGGGTTTTTGGAAAAAGTTTTAATTTGAACTCTTAAGCTTAACAGATGCAGGTGACATTCTGGGAGAATGAATACCCAGTTGATAGATCAGTCGATAAATTTTTCCACCAAGCATCTCCAGCTCTGATGCTTCCTCTCCAGCATACTGCTATAAAGAAGACTGCACTGGCTACTACAGGCTAATGGAGGGTCTCCACCATCTTCCATCTTAGTTTTGACATGTTCACTTAGGGTGTACTCAATTTGTTTGCAACTATTTTGACAATAATTGTGAGGACAGTAAATCTATACTGCTATACAAGCTGCACATTGACTACTCTAATATATATCCAAGTTTCATTTCTATAGTATTGTCCCTTGAGAAGATCTACTTCTGTGAAATACTGCACATGTAAATCTCAACAGTCCAATTTATGGATTTCTGAACACGTTTCTTGTAAAACAAATGGGGTTCAGGTTTATTTGTTTGTAACTGAAACTTCTGTGTGCCCTAATAAAGTCAATCACACATCTTCAGTCAATAAGAACACCTCAAAGTCTTAGAAGTCTTTCCACTTCATTTTACACACTTCGATTCTGTCGATCAAAAGCTTCGCCGTGCTATCTGCTCTACTCCAGAAGCACGTAGGTGAGCCACTGTAAAGCCGGTGTTAAAGGCTCTGCTGCGAACGCTACGGAAAAACAACAATTCGATTTGTGAATCCGTTTCCTGAACAGAAATGTCGCCGTGATGCATAGTGTCCGTTTGGTGTTAAAAGAACACAAAGGATCCTCCAGGCTTCCGGTGAATAATTCAAGCCGATGAATGCAGGAAGTGGAACACACAGGGAAAAACGTTACGTTATGTTCTTGGCATCCACGGATTCACTGTTCTGCCAAAAAGATTTACTGAATGGTGTGAGGTAGGGGTCCTGAGGTATGAATAAAAAATTATCCGCTCAGTACTGGTCTTATGCCATATAATGGGTGTTCAGAGCGAATGCAGGAAGGTTTAAAAACGAATAGAAGCCAACCATTTACATTTCTGACATTCAGTATATGCTCTTATCCAAAGCGACTTATGGTTATCTCATTCATACACCTGAGCAGTTCAGGTTTAAGGGCCTTGTTTGAGGGCCCAGCAGTGGTGGCTTGGTGGTGCTGGGATTTGAATTCACGACCTTCTGAGCAGAAGTCCAACATATTAACCACTGAGCTTCCACTTCCCAAATCCAAAATGCAATTCGTTAGTGGAGAACAAGGTCAGGCGAAGGGTCAGGCGATCAGCAGACACCATGCGCAAGATAAAGTGGCTTTATTGTCATTTGAAGCAAATACAGTGAAGTACGAAACGACGTTCCTCCAGGATCGAGGTGCCACATAAACCAACATAACTTGCGACATGATGACACAAAACTAACTGATACAAACTGACACACAGGACTACACAAAGTGACCCAAGCAATCAACATTTAATGATACACAACACTATGACATTGTAACAATACCTAAAAAAAAGTGTGTGTGTGTGTGTGTGAGTCCAGTCTCCTATTGCGGAGTTTAAAGAAACAGTTACGTAGTCTGCTCTGCCTTTCTCACTTTCTTTCTCTTTCTCTCTATCTCTGTCTCTCTCTCCTTCCTGCCCTTCTTACTATTTCTTTTTCCTTCCATTCTGTCCTTCTCTCTCTCTCTCTCTCTCTCTCTCTCTCTCTCTCTCTCTCTCTTCCCTTCCTGCCCTTCTTACTATTTCTTTTCCTTCCATCTCTCTCTCTCTCTCTCTCTCTCTCTCTCTCTCTCTCTCCTTCCTGCCCTTCTTACTATTTCTCTTCCTTCCATCCTGTCCTCTCTCTCTCTCTCTCTCTCTCTCTCTCTCTCTCTCTCTCTCCTTCCTGCCCTTCTTACTATTTCTCTTCCTTCCATCCTGTCCTCTCTCTCTCTCTCTCTCTCTCTCTCTCTCTCTCTCTCTCTCCTGTCTCTTTTCCCTTATTAATTAGTCTTTCTGTCTTTCTTCATCCTTTTACTTTCACTCTCTCTCCCTCTTTCTTTTTTGCCATGCCCTTCTTACTGTTCCTCTCTTTTCTCCCTTGCCCTTCTTATTTACTTCTTCTCTCTGTCTCTCTTTCTGTCTCTCTCATCTCTGCTTTCTCTCTCTCTCTCTCTCTCTCTCTCTCTCTCTCTCTCCCAGTTCCCAGTCAATGGAAGGTAAAGTGTTGTGTGCCTGCAGCATTCATCTGTATAAGGAATATTTCTCAGACACTGATAAATATCACACAAAAAGAAATGTTCTTTTGTCAGTTCTGTGTAGCACGTAGACATTCCATATGATCCTCCCACACCTCTTTTCACGCTGTTTCATAAAAAAAGCTGCGTACTATTAAATGTAATGTGTGTGAACCCTCTCAAACGTTGTCTCAGTTGTTAAAAAATTGTTAATCCCTTGTGTCGATCGTGTCGGCTTTCAGAAAAAGAATTGTGGAGACATTTCCAGGTGCTAATGTGTTTCGAAAATCCGTTTCCTTCAAGACTTGTGTGGGTGAAAGGCACCGAAATGGGAATACTAGAGAAAATGATGTGTGAGCTTGTTAGCAGCGAAGGTGCAAAAGTGGGGAGAAATCAGTCAGTTAGCGGGTGACGCTATACGAATGATCGTGTCAAGTTCGGTCTCTAAAATTAACACGCCAATGATGCAGATCACTTTTTTTTAATCGGACAAAAATATACAGGAGCATCTCGATGAATTATAATATCATTTAAAAGTTGATTTATTTTTTGACAGTGGCCTTCAGTTCATCTGCATTTTTTTTTGGTCTCTTGTTTCTCATTTTCCTCTTGACAATACCCCATAGATTCTCTGATGAGATTCACGTCTGGTGAGTTTGCTGGCCAGTCAAGTACGCCAACACCATGGTCAATTAACCAACTTTTGGTGCTTTTGGCAATGTGGGCAGGTGCCAAATCCTGCTGGAAAATGAAATCAGCATCTCCATAAAGCTGGTCAGCAGAGGGAAGCATGAAGTGCTCTAAAACTTCCTGCTAGATGGCTATGCTGACCTTAGCCCTGATAAAACACAGTGGACCAACCCCAGTAGATGACAGGACTCCCCAAACCACCACTGTGCAAACTTTACACTGGACCTCAAGCAACTTGGATTCTGTGCGTCTCTTCTCTTCTTCCAGACTCTGGCACCTTGATTTCCAAATGAAATGCAAAAAATTTCTTTAATCTGAAAAGATGACTTTGGCCCACTGAGCAACAGTCCAGTCCTTTTTGTCCTTTGCCCAGGTAAGACACCTCTGACGTTGTCTCTGGTTCAGAAGTGGCTTGACACAAGGAATGCATCAGTTGTAGCTCATGGATACGTCTGTGTGTGGTGGCTCTTGAAGCACTGACTCCAGCTGCAGTCCACTCTGAATTCCCCCAAATTGAATGGGCTTCGTTTCACCTTTTTCGACCACATTTTTTCCTTCTATTCAACTTTCCATGAATGTGCTTGGATACAGCATTCTGTGAACAGCAGTTTTTTTAGCGGTGACCTTTTGTGTCTTACCCTCCATGTGCAGGGTGTCAATGATCATCTTCTGGACATCTGTCAAGTCAGCAGTCTTCCCCCATGATTGTGTAGCCTGAACCAGACTGAGACACCATTTAGAGGGTCAGGAAACCTTTGCAGGTGTTTGGATTTAATGAGGTGATTAGAGTGTGACACCACGAGTCTCCAATATTGAACTTTTTCACAATATTCTGATTTTCTGAGATACTGGATTTTGGGTTTTCATTAGCTGTAAGCCAAAATCATCAAAATTAAAATAAATAAACACTATAAATATATCAGTCTGTGTGTGATGAATCTATAAAATGTACAAGTTCCACGTTTTGTATTGAATTACTAAAATAAATCAACTTTTTAATGATATTGTAGAACTACACTTTCTTTCGGCTTCTCCCGCACATGTTTTTACGACCTTTTTTTTTTATAATTTATTGAAATGCACCTGTATATTTCAGTAGGAGAATCTGATTAGTTTCAGATCAAGTACAGAGAGCAGTTTTGCCCGATATGTGTGGAGAGAGAGCCCTTTTTTATTTTTTATTTTTTTATTTTAACAAACTTTAAAATGTTGGAGCATTTTGGTTAACAAAAAACAAACAACAAACAAAAAAACCCCATACAAAAATTTGGATTGTGCCACACATTATCCAATTCATTGAAAAGATTATTTATTCAGCATTTGTTTTTATTTATATTCATATTACTACAGATTTGTATTCTTGGGCTTCTAATTGGACAGTTCTCAACCAGCCATATAAAGAAAAAACCTCGATCTGAGTGGTGCAGCAGGTTGTTTTGTACCAGCAGCCAGACTGTACAACTCATCACTTTACTGGGATTAGGTCATTGAATAATAGCTCAACTCGAGTTTTTAACCTACCATCATCATCCACTATTCATATACACTGCCCTTTTGCTGGCATTCATTTAGTGTATGTCCACTTTTGCTGCCCGAACAGTCCTGACCTGTCAAGCATGAACAGAATTAACAGTAATCACTGTTAACCACTGTTCCTCTGACCCAGTCGTCTAGCCGTCACAATTTGGCCCCCTTGTCAAACTCGTTTAAATCCTGACGCTTGCTCATTTCTCCTGCTTTTAACACATCAACTTTGAGGACCAAATGTTCACTTGCTACCTAATATTTCCCACCCACTAACAGGTGCCATGTTGAGGAGATAATCAGTGTTATTCACTCACCAGTCATAATATCATACCTGGTCAGGTTTATACTGTATATACTCAATTCTGATTGGCTGAAAGATACAAATAGTAGTTTAGTCACCATATTATATTATATATTATATCATGTAATTATGAAATACTTTAACCATAGTAACCTGCAGTCAAGGTTGCTTACAGAGTGAGACTGCTATTTTAAACATTTCAAACAATGATTTTTAAATGGCAGGTTACTGATATGGTACATTTTGGGATTTTGATGAATTTGAAATGTTTGCATAAGAAATTTAACAGAAAATTGCACAAGATATTAAAAGTAAATGTTTCATTTGAAATAGAGAAGCAGCACAAATTGAGATTAAATCAAATTATTATTTTTTGCAATTAAAAATGCCAATTTGGTTTACCTCAGCAGAAGAAAAGCACACGGAGCCTATTGTATACATTCAGACTTCTGCAAACAAACACCATCTAAGCCAAAAACTGGAGGGCTTCATTAAATTAAAAGAAGAGAAAATACTTTCAGCTGCACATAGGAATCAATGTGTTATAGAGCATTGGGTAAACAAAAAAACAAACAAAAAACCCAAACTGAAATTGAAAACCAATTGTGCCATTTAAAATGCCACTTCCTGTCACACGTGCACACAACAGTGTGTTTCAAACCTGGCACAAAAACAGAATTACAGTCTGAAAGATTGCTGTAGGCTACACTACCTAAACATTGTACTTTCTAATTATAATGCAGTATAGTGATTCTCAACAGGTTCAGGAAATGACCTGGGCTGTGAGATGTTCAGAGAACCAAATATTTACCATCAAAAGAACAAAGCCTACCCAAAAGCCTGAGGGCTCCATTTATTACAGAAGGAAATGGTTTCAGTTATACCAGCGAATCAATATGTGATGAAGCCCTGGGTAAACTAATACAGTATATGTTTCGCTCAGTTGCGTCCCAGGAAACGCCACTGACCTTGAAACACACAACAAACATCCCCGAAATATAGAGAATAAATAAAGTCAAGTGTACGCAAGGCAAAAACAAAAGTATATACTATTGCTGCATAGGTTTTTTTTCTCTGCACTGTTTGCACTAGGTTGCACACAATGCACTTTATGTGGCGAAGACACTTAGTCCTTACTCTGTGTTCTGTTATGTAGCTTTATGTTGTGTGTTGTAGCTTTATGTTGTTTAATGAAGCACCAGGGTTCTGAAGGAACGTTGTCTCATTTCACTGTGTACTGCGTCAGCTTTTTTTTTTTTAACACACTACGCCAGCACACTAAATCCTGCAGTGCCAGACGTGTCCCCCTGCTTAAACCAGTACATGTCCGGGCTCGTCTGAAGTTTGCTAGAGAGCATTTGGATGATCCAGAAAAGGATTGGGAGAATGTCATATGGTCAGATGAAACCAAAATAGAACTTTTTGATAAAAACTCAACTTGTCATGTTTGGATTAGAAAGAATGCTGAGTTGCATCCAAAGAACACCATACCTACTGTGAAGCATGGGGGTGGAAACATCATGCTTTGGGGCTGTTTTTCTGCAAAGGGACCAGGACGACTGATTCGTGTAAAGGAAAGAATGAATGGGGCCATGTATCGTGAGATTTTGAGTGAAAACCTCCTTCCATCAGGAAGGCCATTAAAGATGAAACGTGGCTGGGTCTTTCAGCATGACGATAATCATGCTGCCCGGGCAACGAAGGAGTGGCTTCGTAAGAAGCATTTCAAGGTCCTGGAGTGGCCTAGCCAGTCTCCAGATCTCAACCCCATAGAAAATCTTTGGAGGAAGTTGAAAATCTGTGTTGCCCAGCGACAGCCCCAAAACATCACTGCTCTAGAGGAGATCTGCATGGAGGAATGGGCCAAACTACCAGCAACAGTGTGTAAAAACCTTGTGGAGACTTACAGAAAACGTTTGATCTCTGTCATTGCCAACAAAGGGTATATAACATAGTATTGAGATGAACTTTTGTTATTGACCAAATACTTATTTTCCACCATAATTTGCAAAAAAATTCTTTAAAAATCTGACAATGTGATTTTCTGGATTTCTTTTTCTCATTTTGTCTGTATAGTTGAAGTGTAGCTATGATGAAAATTACAGGCCTCTTTCAACTTTTTAAGTGGGAGAACTTGCACAATTGGTGGCTGACTAAATACTTTTTGCCCTATATATATATATATATATATATATATATATATATATATATATATATATATATATATATATATATATATATATATATACACACACACATATCCCACAGAAGCTTAATCGGATTGAGATCTGTGGAATCGAGATGCCAAATCACCACTTAAGATATTTATATTCCCTAAACCATTCCAGACAACTTCTGGTTGATAATTTAATAGATGACTATCAAAAAATCATTTGATGGTCTAGTGGGATGGGAACCATATTCGAGCATCACAATTGACTGGTTTTTATAAGTGTTTGTACACTCTCAGCATGTTTCACCTGCTTTCATGAGGAGCCTCAAACCATTGCTTCTCCTTAAGACAACATTTTCTCAGAAAATACAGCAAAATGGTAGTTCAATGGTTAAAGGAGGGTCTGCAGTTCGAGCCCCAGCACTGGACAGCAATCAATTTTGTGCCCTCTTTGCGCTGGGGCCCTGTGTCATGGCTGACCCTGTGTTCTAACCCCAGCTTCCTGGGTACAAATTTCATATATATATTGTATTATATTATATTATATAATATTATATTAAATATAATATATATGTGACAAGCTAAATCCTCTCTTCAAGATCCCAGATTGCACAAAAAAATCATCTGTACCTGACGTCATGTCCACACTCGAGTTCTTCTGCTGCGTGATGCCGAGGTGTACGGTGACTTTTCCGTTTCTCAGCGTGAGCTCCAGCATGCCGTCAGCCAGTGCGCTGAACACGAGCAGGCCGTTAGAGCTCCACGTGCGAAACTGGAAGCTCACCGACAGCATGTTGTTCTCTCTTCTACCTGGCAGCTGCAGGAAACTCGTTGTGTTGAAGGACACAGGGAAGGTGTGAGATTCCACGCAAGAGAATGTCAAATTGCGCTGTGGAGGAGGAGAGGGGGAAAATGATAAAAGCTATACATCACGAGGTACCAAGACGATAATAACGAACAAGCGTCAAACCATCAAACGAGTGTAGATATTGAATTATAATCACGCTTTGTTATGTTGTAGACTGGAGAGACAATAAGCAAGGCAAGCTCGAGGGTAGAAACAGTGTGTAGGAGGTTTAGATGAGTCCCATTCGGTAAAATATCTCTATTGTGCAAATGCAGTGCTTGTATTGCATATATAAAAAAAATGACTTTGTGAAATTGTTTGGGGAAAAAAAACAAATGTAAAAGATCTGAGAAAACAGAGTTCATTATGTTGTGTGATGTTTTAAGATAAATAAAAAATTCATAAAAAAAAACACATTGAGATTCCAAACTTGAGTTATTTTGCAATAAAGAGATTTTGACAAATAAAAATGTTAAAGAAATGTGACTTTTCTTCTATTTAAAAGTGTACGCATTATAATATTCATTTCTATTTAGTTTTTTTCGTGATCATGACTCCTGACTAAATCTCTCCTGATCTCGACGTAACATGTTTTCTGGTTAATAAGGCTTTTCTTCCTAATTCCCTCAAGCACGCATTGGTGTCTGAAATACTTATCAGGAGGAAACGATATCTGTTACGTCAAGGTCACGAGAAAATTGTGAATGCTAGAAAACAACCTTTGTTTTGTCCAGATCACAAGAAAGCAACTTTTGTTATGGCGAGAAAATGATGTCGAGATCACGAGAAAATTGATCAAAAAAAAACACAAGAAAAAGAAAAGGCATGCCCTCTTCAAACATCTGTATGTTTCCCGTGTATGAATCTCAAATATACTCTTCAATGAGCTGTGCTAGACCATATACAGGCACAAATTCAAAAAGGTTCAGAAGCTTTTGAGCACCACTCTAAGCAAAATACAATAGTGCAGGACAACTGCGGAAAGATTTGGTACTCACAAAGCTGGATGTGTCCACTTTCTTTCTTCTAGCCAGGTCGGTGATGTTTTCGCCATTATAGTTGATGCTCTCTATGCAGCCTTTGAAATTTCTCCTGCCTCCTGAGATGAGTTTGCCCGAGTACGGCATTCCTCCAAAACTCAACTGCAAGTGCAAAAAAGACTCACTAGAAAATGTGTGAATAATGCTAAAGGTTCTTTTTTTACCATATGTGTGTGTGTGTATGTGTGTGTGAGTAATATCACCTAGTTCATAGCCCTGCATTTACAGTCATTCAATTGGCAGCAATATTATTAGCAAGAACCGAGTGTTATAAATGTTTGCTTCAAGTGTAATTATATTAATAATGTGAGAATACATATGATGCCGAAGTGCTGAAGACACATGAGTCAGCTGACATATTGGAACATATTAAAGGGATATTCAAAGAGCACTAAAATGTCTCCCGTTAGGTCGATCCTTATTATATTGGCTAGGAAATCAAATACAATGGGGTGTAAAGCTGGAACTGTACACAAAGCAGAGTTACTCTTACCAATGATCAGCATGTTAACAAATGTTTTTTCTCCTTTCATACCACAGCATTTTGCCAAGTATTATGAAACAATAGATTAAAGAGCAAAAGGTTGTACTTTTAAATCGGTCTATAGTTACATTTATTGGCGTGGAACATCCATAAGACAAGTTAGTTAGTACGTTTGTTGGTTATTAAGTTGGTTAGCAAATACGTTAAAACACAAAACTAGAATACGCAAAAAAAGCCAACCACCCTTGCGACTGGGACCTCACGGTGCAAGGATAGAACGCCTGACTCCAGATCAGAAAGTTGCATATTCATAATCACATCAAGCTCATGAAAAGTAGCCTTTAAGAGAAAGTGTAAGCTCAGCAGTTAAACTCAGTTAAGCTCAGTTCATGCCCACCATCGCTAAGATGCCACTCCTGGGCCTTGAGTAAGGCCCTCAACCCTCTGTGCTCCAAAGATGCTGTATCATGACTCTGCGCTCTGACCCCAAGCTACCTAAGATCGCTGAAATATGCGAAGATAGAATTTCACTGTGCTGTAATGTGACGAGTAAAGCCCTTTCCTTTCCTGAAGACCTTTGCATCCCACTGCATGGCAAACAACTGGAGACACTGGTGAGTAGAGGTCAATAGTTGATTGATGGAACTGTTGGCTATGGACAAAATCCATACGGATAGTTTTTCCGGTTGTTTTCCGTTGCTGGAGCCACTTAGAGCCACTTATGTCATTACGAGAGCGGCCTCTAGAGGCGAATCACTGACAACATGTGCTGTTTGTTTTAACATGAGACTGCGAGGCACGGATAGAGCACAGTGCACTGAGAGAGCTGTTCAATATTCGTTGATTATAATTTATAATTTATTATTAATATATGAATTAATATCATTAAAATATTGATCTGTATTTTATTCAGCACATTTGAATGATTCAGTACTTTTTTGTTTGTTTGTTTGTTTGTTTTTTTGTTTTTTTTAAACCAGTGTCCATTTAAAAAATCTGTTGATTAATCAGTTCTCTTTGTCTACACTTGTGTAATTTTTAGGTCATAAAGAATTGAACAGATTTGTTGGTATCTCTCCAAGAAAAAAGACAAACCGACAATTATCTTGGAAAAAAACTTGGAAATGGTTTAAATTGAATGGCGTTAATTAATTGTTCATTCAGACCTCTGGTTAGTGCGAAACTCCAGACTTAGAAAATGTTAAAAGTCTCCTTATACGAATTTATTGGTCCACCCCAATACAAATCTCTGTGTAATTACTGTGGTTAATGTAAAAGTCAATACCATATTAAAATGAGTGTTTGGGTAAAAGCTTGAAGCTGGAAATCCTGCCAGAGCTGCTGGTATACAACATCAATCAACACCTTCCAACCAATCAGAATCGAGATCTTCAACAGTAATGTGTTGCGCGTTATATTTTAAACCTGGAACTCATTCGAACATCCTAAACTAATTACATTTTCCACTTCATTAATTAGATTTACCTTTAATTGGACTCCATTAGATTAACATGATCATGTTTTCGATCTGTGATTGTTATTCAGGGATGCTTAGAGCATCAGAGAGCTTCACTACTTTCCACTAAACGTTCCACTAAAGAGTACATACTGTAGATATGCATCATAGTGATGATAAGATTCATCAGTTTGTTGGTGCATCGGCATAAAAGTGTGCATCGATTTAAAAAGGTTTTTTTACTTATAAATGCACTTTACTTTCATTATTTCGAAAGTGACTAATAATTCGAGACCAAGATTAGAAATGAGTTTATTAGAGGGACAGCCCATGTAGGATGTTTTGGTGACAAGGTGAGGGAGGCGAGATTGAGATGGTTTGGACATGTGCAGAGGAGGGACATGAATTATATTGGTAGAAGAATGCTGAGGATGGAGCCACCAGGTAGGAGAAAAAGAGGAAGTCCAAAAAGGAGGTTAATGGATGTGGTGAAGGAAGACATGCAGGTAGTTGGTGTGAAAGGGGCAGATGTAGAGGACAGGGTGGTATGGAGACGGATGATCTGCTGTGGCGACCCCTAATGGGAGCAGCCGAATGAAGAAGATGATTTTCCATGTAGATGTCTTTCTCCTCGCTAAACTGTTTCTCAAGCGCGTTCTCTCAGCACCACTGCTGATATGTGGATATGACGTATCACAACACTATGTAGACCGAGGCGTGTCCTGAGAATCACATAAAATATGGAATAACATGGCAGAGGTAGAGCTGCATCTTCATGAAGACAGAACAGAAAAAGAACATCTGGTTTTACTTAATCTTTGAACCCAAGAAATAAATACTATCTGTACCATATTGAATTGCATTAAATCACATACTGTTGAATCAAATCGAAATCGGACCACATTGCATGGAAATAGGTAATTAATCTTATTGCTGCTTCATATGTATGTTTAATGTATCATATTGTTGACTATGCATCAAGATGTAAATTGTGTCAGCCAGGAGATGCACATCCCTAATGCATCAGTGTATTGCAAAATAGTCAGTAATTCAGATTTGCAGATGGCATGACTGGTTTGGACTCACGTCAGAGATCTTGAGTGCAATCAAATTAGTAGAAGGTTAAGAACAGAAAAGAGGAGGAGAGTGTAGGAGGTCGGAGGATTTCAATCTCGCAGTCGAAAGTACAATTGCGCAAACACGATACTTGTGTGTGTCCTGGTTCGAAATGAAAATAACCTTTGAATAATTAAAGTGCACCGAGCCCTTTCTTCTCCAGCATCAAGTGCTACATCTGATCTAACCTAGATATTGTAGTAATGAAAAACCATTAGCCCTTGCCTCATAGTCAAGGTCGAGGTGGTCGAACTCTCCGTTGGTACGAAAGTGCTGTGTGTTCTGGTCAAGGGTGAAGTTGATGTTTCTCCTGTGGCGCTCGATCACCACCGAGTGCCAGTGATGATCATCCAGCAGGCTGCCGCTGCTCACCGACGTGTGACCCAGGATGGAGCCGTACTGGTTGCTGCCTGTTTTGTTACAATACGATGTACCGTTTACATTATGCCATTAAATAACAATCAAAAGTCAGTTGCTTCCAGACTGTTATGTCCACGGGTCCTTATTACAGGATTTCTATAAATTAACCTTCTGTATACAACGAGAAAAACAGTGTAATAAATCCCAGCTTAGTTTTATATTCAGAAAATATCATTTTTTAAAATGTTTCAAGTCTGGCATATTAAGAAATATTTGTATTTATGTTCTTCTCTTATTTCCCTTAATACCATTAGAAGTGGCAGATCATCTCTGTGTTGATGAGTAAAAGCCCATACCCAGGTTTATCTGGAGCAGCAGTCTTCCTCTCTTCAGCTCCAGTGTGATGTAATCACCCTGCTGCCCCTCGCCATGCAGGATCACCCCATCACTCTCACCCGTCTTAAACTTCAGCGCGATCACGTCTTTCAGAATCTTCATCTTCTTCATCTTGAAGCGGTAAGAGATCACGCCCTGGCCGTCAAAGTTAATCACGTCGGCCCCTGAGGAAGCAGGTTGAGAGAGGGGAGAGAAATAGAGAGGAAAAAGAGATTCACATTTGCATTTTTATATGGCAAGTTGCACAAGCAGCAAATGCGAATCCCACTTGGGGACCACTGTTTTTTGAGGGTCACAGCCATTCTGTACCCTGTCAAATTTATTGCTGCTAGCTGCAATCCATCAACCAGGTCCTACTGGATAGACAATGGTGGCACATGCATTTTTAGGGCACACCTTAAGAAGGGATGCTTGTCAACTTGGCAAAAACTCCAAAATAGTATCCCTGGTGCTAAATAAGCCATGTGTGCCAAGGGTTTTAGACCTTTTACACCCACCAGGCATAACTTTATAGTCAGCAAGTACACTGAGAATATCAAGCATAACATTATGACAAGCTGCCTAATATTGTGTTGGTCCCCTTTTGCTGCCAAAACAGTTCTTACCCATCAAACCTCAACAACATTATTCAGCAATTTGAGCTACAGGAGCTTGTCTGTTGGATTGGACCACACGGGCCAGCCTTTGCTCCCCACAATGAGCCTTAGTCGCCAATGACCCTGTTGCCAGTTCACCACTGTTTCTTCCTTTAGGCACTTTTGATAGATACTGACCACTGCAGTCCAGGAACATCCCACAAGAGCTGCAGTTTTAGAGATGCTCTAAACCAGTCATCTAGCCATCACAATTTGTCACTCACTCAAATCCTTACGCTCGCCCATTTTTCCTGCTTTTAACACATCATCTTCTCTGTTCACTTTTTGCCTAATAAATATATTCCACCCACTAACAGGTACCAAGATGAAGAGATAATCAGTATATCAATATTTAAGCAGAGTGTCTCTTGCCCCTTAAAAACTTTTCAAGGGGGTAAAAACACGTTTAAAAAAAGACATGCGGTTTGCTGTACCACTTATAATAAAAAGCCTGGTCTGATGGTAGGTAGAATTAGCATACCCATTAGCAATGTCAACAACAAAAGGAACCAAGGTCTGTTCTGCCAGAATGGAGCTACACTGGTTGCATATCCATAAATTTGGCCAAATGTACACAAACCAATCTTGGCTTAAATCCTCTGTCCCCTGTCTGTGAAGCCACAGTAGGCAGTGAGTTGTTTGTTTTCACACAGATCAATTTCCACTCAGGCATAAGTCTTCCAAATTAACTAAGTCACTTTGCTGTGTATTTGCCCATCACTGTATTCACAGTGCATTCAGAAAGTATTCAGAGCTCCTTCATTATTTTGTTATTATTATGTTGTAGCTTAACACTACAATCATTCAACTTGAATTATTCTATTTAATCAACACAATACCTCATAATTACAGTGAAAACAGAATTGAAGAAGCCTCTTCTACTCAAAACCCAAAAGCCTCTCCTACTCAAAACCCATGGAGGTACGCTTGGAGTTTACCTCTATATTTGACTCTAAGCAGGCAATTTTTTCCTAGTCTTCCCCAGATCTGTGCCTTGCAACAATCTAGTTCTGCAGCCGGATCCTTTTACCTCATGGCTTGGTTTTTGCTCTGATATGCATTGTTAGCTTCGAAGCTCTACATAGAGAGGTGTGTGCCATGTACAATCAATAAACTTTTGCACAACTGGACTCTAATCAAGGTGTAGAAACATCACTGCAACAATCAAGATGGGAGGCACCTGAACTAATTTTCAACTGTTGTGGCCAAGGGTCTAAATACTTTTTGTTTTAAAACATTTACAGACCTTTTTTAGAATTCTGTTATCATTTTGTCATTATAGGGGACCGAGTGTAGATTAACAAGAAAAAAAAATCTATTTGAATGATTGTAGTATCAGACTGCAACATAACCAAATTGAAAAGGAAAGAGAATAAAAGAGGCATGTACTGTAGCTACCTACTTTCAGAGATTAATTGATCACCAACACTCTGCCCCACCACCTCTTTCAACTCCTGGTACATCAGTACATTCATCCCGTATAGGAGGTATAGGGGTAGCTTAGAACTTTCACTTCTAACTTTGCTAAAAGACAACGTTTATTAATATTTCCCTTTGTAGAAATATAGAACACATAAAGGCATAACTTAATGGGAAAAAAATGTCTAGACCAACAGCTTTGGGTGTTTTGCATTTTACCTTTCCTAACACTTGACAATGATAAGTGAACCAACTAACATTTTTGCATTAGCAGTACCTGTGTCTCGTCCTGTTGCTATGCCTCCTGTAGTTTGTAGTTTTGTCTACAGCCATTGTACCTCTTGCTGCTGGCATTTCTTTAGGTCCCCAGAGCAAATATGGCATCATACTGGGCATCCAACTTACACTTGCCTGTGTACCATATATTAAGCAAACCAGAATGTCAGCACTTTTATGTTTATGCTGGACTTCTGCATGACTTCATGGACAAGGCTCTCTCAGTCCATACTACTAATGAGGTGACGAGTCTGAACACCAGAGGCATTGATCCTGAGCCCAAATCTGCATCTGACATTGTAGTCAGGATGCTTGCCAAGGCAAAGAGTCAATGCTTTTAAAAAAGTGAACAGCTTAATGTCTGGTCTACAGAAATATATAATATGTCCAGGATTAAAAGATCTGCTGTTTACAAGCCCACAAGGCCCATTTTCTTCCCATCTTCTAATTGTTATATTAGTAATATAAGGATTGTGTGCTATGCTAGTCCCCTTGGCGATGGTAGCTCAGTGGTTTAGGCTACGTCTATACTAATCCGGTAAATTTGAAAATGACGTTTTCATTTAAATACGCTTCGCCTCCACACTTTCGTTTCCAATCATTTTCCAGAAGCCGAACTGAACGAAAACGTAAGACGCTTTCACCCACATTGTTTCTACCCTGTGTTTATTTTACTTCTGGTTGTTCAAAACTTCGCGGCAACAACTAAAAATGCGTCATGGTTTTCGAAAGCCTTTTCACACAAAATCCACACTGCGTTTTTTTTTTTTAAAAAAGCTTCGTTTTTGTTGACTGAAAACAGCGTCTGATAGAAAAAGATGTGTTTTCAAATGAAAACTTAATAATGTGGACATAGCCTAAGGCTCTAAGTTACTGATTTGGGGTTCAATCTTCAGTGTCGCCAAGTTGCCACTCTTGTCCCCTTGAGCAATGCCCTTTAACCCTCAGTGCTCCAGGGGCACTGTATCATGGCAGACCCTGCGCTCTGACCCCAGCACATTTAGCCTCCACGATGCATCAATACTCTTTCAGGCAGTCAAAGTAACATTAACATTAGGGATATGCTCCTGTGAGCATATCTCATAGAAGCATATACTATAAAGCTACATTCTTGATAATCCCTGTGATTTCCCAGAATTGCATGTAGCTCATCCATTTTATTTGCTAGAAACGACACATATCCCATAATGATTGAAGTGGTTTAAACTGCAGATTATTTGAACTTTAGCATGGTTTCTGCCTTAGTTTCCTAAGCTTTTCCTTAGCAGACATTGAGAACTTAAACTTGAAAGGGTATACAAATATATTGAAAACAGTCAAGTGTAAAATCTACATGAACTGGCTGCCATTAATAGAGGAAAACTCTTAATACATTATAACAATAACGCAAGATAACTGCCGCATCAATGCCTTTCTGACGTCACGGAGAATATAAATGGAAATAAGAAATACTGATTGAAAAGATTGTGTGTGTGTGTGTGTGTGTGTGTGTGTGTGTGTTATGAGATAAGAAATAGTGAGTGTGGGTGTATGTGTGTGTAAACTCACAGTACAAGCAGCCATAGATCTCTATCCTCAGGCCTATCCGACCTTCTTCGCTCCAGTCCAATGGGACAAATCGCACAAATCTGGCCATGATAACGCGCTGAAGGTCGTAACGCACCACGCTCTCCGTGTTGGAGTTTCCTGTAAATGCCTGCAAACAAAAAAAAGAACCAAAAAGTCATTTATCTTCACACAAAAACTATTTCTAAACACTGCAGAAAAGCATCAGAGCATCTTTAATGGCGTGTCCATCTTCAGAATGTTGTTTTGTATCTGTTAGCACCTGAGTGTATGCCTTTCTTCAACAGCTTCTAGGCAACACATTTTACACCAAAGGGCAGGATGAATTAATTTTGCTGCCATTAATACCAGCTCAAGCCCTGCACCTTAAACATTCAGTGAGTGTGTTAATTAGTTGGCTACAAGTCAAACCACTGAGACTCTGCTGCCTGGTTTAATCAAGTACCTTTTTTAATTTAAAAGTGGCTGAAGAGAAACAATAGAGCCTGGGTTTAAGCAGCGTGCCAGCTTTAACTATCACAAATAACATATTTACTGGTTTCCTTGATATAATTAAAGTGGCCACAGCTAAGTTTCTTATGAGACCTAAGAGACTGCCAAAAAAGAGTCCAAAATCAAGCTGTGTTCAGACCACATGAGAAAAAGAAGAATTTTAATTATAAGCACTTGAAGAAATGCAGCTTCAATTCAACTATTTAGCACATCCATGAGATCAGAGACCTTCAGAGTTAGTCAACAGCTCTTCCGATCAGATGACTGAAAGACCAGTTAGAACGTTTTCACCAACCGGAAAGGCAACACGAGATCCAAAACCAGAATCTAGAACCGAGATCTAAATATTTCCTTTCCTATTCATTAATTAGGAGGAGCTTCCATCGGTGGTTAAGTTTCTCACTGATTCTGAAAATAATCAGAACAGTCAGTAGAAGATAAGTTGAACGTGGTTTGAGTTGGGTCACTGGCTTTCTTTTGACTATGTGGTATGTCGAAACAATCCTTAAAATTTACTTCAATCATGGATTGTCTAAATCCGAATTCCAAATCCTTCAGCCATTCATTTTGGAGCTAATTGAGCTAATTTTGAGCTAAGATGCGCAGAAACATCGGCTGACAGAAAGATGGGGAACCGTTGACAAAAATCACAGATAAAGATCATAACGTATGTTGAGTTCATGACCAAAGAGGAAGTGCTGGTGCTTAGCTGGTTACACTGATAAGTCCATAAAAATCATACAAATGTTTGACTGCTTGCTCATAAAATATCAGCGCAAAAGCCAAAAAAACAAAAACAATGATGGAAGCATAACACTGTCAAATCCATTCACATGTAACAATAAATCAGAATTATGGCAAAAATGTGCAGCTGAGAAACATGATCTCCATCCAACATGATTCATAGTCAAAGAAGTAAAAAGGTGGGCTTTTGGTTGATTTTTAACTGTCAATCACAACCAAATAATGGATTTGCACCTGGTTTCACCAAACATCCATACGACTATGCAGAACATTTAACAGAAACATAATACAATTTCAGAAACCTTATGTTTATTATTATTAAAAAAATCACAACCCAGACATTTTTTACGATATTCAGACATTGGCACCTTTAATGTTGCGTCAGATCAGACAGATCAGACCAGCGGGGAGAGGATTAAAAAAGAGGGAAAGAGATATCCAGGATTCATAGACTATTATCTTCTGACTGAGACACTTGGCACCTTTTTCTACTTTCTATTCACTCAGGGGCTTTTTTTGACAGGCTGTCTGGGACTGAGATACTGTAGATCGAGAAATAGAAGAAGAACGCAAGAGAGAAAGAGAGAGAGAGAGAGAGAGAGAGAGAGAGAAAGAAAGAGAGAGAGTGATGGGGGGGGGTGAAGTGCTGTATTCACAGCACTTCACTTTTTCGACATTTTGTTATGTTACCGCCTTATTTCAAATTAAATTTAATGATTTATTTTCTTCGAAATTCATTAAACAATAACCCATAATGGCGAAAAAAAAAAATCTAGTTTTCGGTACAGGGCTTTCGGTGTACCCAGTGCAATCCTTTTTACATATGGAACAGAGTTAAAATATGAGTTCCCTCAGGAACGTATTAAACGGCGGACCGCAAGTTTCAAATAGCCATAATAATAATAAGCTGCGTTAACAAAAAAAAAACGACAAGCTATTTTGTGTTTTGCATTTCTTCCCCCTAACCATACCGAAATTTAACCCAACCGTGACTTAAAAACCGAGGTACGCACTGAACCAATGACATCTGTGTGTCGTTACTACGCCCCTATAATAATATATATATATATATATATATATATATATATATATATATATATATATATATATATATATATATCCTTTCACATACATACTTACACATAGACATATTCAGAAACGATTGCTATGTCTTTGACGTGTTCTCACCTGAGTGCCACTAATTTTCAGTTTGATTATGACTTCATTCCAGCCACCAGATGGAGGATAAAAGAAATAAACACCCAGCTGTTAAATGGATAAAACTCAGACAGATGCAAACATGCTACATATGGTACGGTGTTATGTATCTGTTTCTTCCCTGTGTATTTTTATCTCAGGAATAAAACCTCAATGAACCATGCTGTTCTCGGCCAGATGTGAAGCACTGTTACTGCTACCACTCCAAAATGGTTTCTCCGATTATATTTACATAAAATTTTAGGGAATGTCGGTTTCTGTTATCACTTCTGTTATTACAGGTTAGAATAGCTGTTCCTTCACTAGACTGTCTGGTTACAATCAGTGTAAAATTAATACAACAGATATCATTTAGTTTGTTAACCAAGTAACCTAAAGGCTGACAAAGTTACAGCTTAACCTTCTTATTTAAAGATTCAATCCTGAACTGAAATGTAAACTTAAGTGTTTACAGTGTAATATTAAATAATATTAAGTAATATTGCTTTACAGCCAAAAATATATATATTTATTAATGAAAATGACAAGGGGGAAAGTTCTTATACCCTAATGTTACCTTGAGAAGAAGGTTTCTTTCTAAACACATCTTCAGTAAAGGTTGTGAGTTCTTCATACACACACTTGCATTGACATTTATGTCATTAGACAGACGCTCTCATCCAGAGTGACCTAAAATGATCTCATTTATACCACTGAGCAGGTGAAGCTCAAGGGCCCAGCAATGGCAGCATTGTGTTACTGGAATCTGAACTCACTCACTCAACCCTCTGATTAAAAGTCCATGATCTAAAACACCAAGCTTCTACTTCCCAATCTACACTTTAACTGAACACTTTAACTAGAAGATACCGGGTAGTTGAAAATCTAACATGTACCCACGAACCCAAATGCTACTGCAGACCAAGCGGTGGTTCAGTAGTTAAGAGGACTAATAAACAGAAGGTTTGAGTTTAAATACCAACATGTCTGGTCTTTTAGCTAAATACATTGGGAAGAAACGTTCATCCAGAAAATTGTTTGATTTATGCAAATGACTAGTTGGGGTTTAAGAGCAATGCTTAATGGCCCAACAAAAACCCAGCCATTATGGATGCACAAGCCAGTGCACTCTCAGTGCCGGTCCCAAGCCCGGATAAATGGGGAGGGTTGAGTTAGGAAGGGCATCCAGCGTAAAACATGTGCCAGATCAAACATGCGGATCACGAATACGGATGATCCGCTGTGGCGACCCCTAATGGGAAAAGCCGAAAGAAAGTTATACTTAATGGCCCAACAAAGGTTGCCACAATGCAATCAAGCATCTGTGAACATTCTGGACAAACAAATCAGATCAGTGAAGGACACATTTTACACCAGGATCTTTCGCAAACCAATTGGTGCCATATATACACTTTCAGGGGTCTTGTTAAATCCATGCCTCAGTAGGTTCTAGCTGTTTTAGTGGTACAATGGGATTACACAATGTATATAAATGTAAATTATATAATTATTTTCAATAATTTAATATCATGAATGCTCAATTCTTATCTATAACAGATGTTAAATCAAAAGTGACATGATCAAACTAGGGTTTAATTTATGGATGTATTGTAATTACAGCAAAGTGTGATGTGTTGGGTATCACTGAAATGCATTCAAATTTCAATAGGTAACAGCAAATTTCCTTAAAAAGACCTCAGCATAAAGCATAAAGACCTAAGTGCAGAATTTACCCAGATGTTTCCATCCTGATGGTAGGGCTTCCAGTTCCTGCCCGTGTCGCTGTAGAGCAGCCGATAGCGTGTGGTCCAATCTGAGCTGCTGTATCGACCCTGAGTTGCGACAGCGGTCACCTGCTTCCTGCTGCCCAGGTCCACCTGCAGCCACGGGTAATGATCGGTGTCCAGAGGAGACCAGCCTCCAGCACCTACACACCAGAAAACAGAAAACTCAGATAACATCTGGTCTAACTATGATCCAGACATTCAAAAATTCAAGCTTGATGTTGATTTTGTTTCTGGTATCTATATATAAAACATTCCTGGGATATTCTACACCTTCTCAGTTGTTGGCATCACTTCAGGGCTAAATTACAAAGCAGAAGTAGCAGCGTGTTGTATTTAAGTGGTTTGTATTGTGGATTCTATAGAGGTTTGGGTTGAAAAGGTGCCATTTTTCCTGATCATGAGCAGCTGCTTCTACAATTTTGATACAATCTGTTTGTAACCCACTTTTTTTTTTCATTAAAGTCAGTAGGTACAAGAAAAACAAGCTATTTTAACACTGTTTGAATACAAATATAGTCTCTGCATATGTGTAGTACACCGCTATCCTTTCTTCATTATATTCAATTGTGTAGCTATACATCAACAGCCCACACACCACCAGCACCATTTAATAATTCACTAGTCGTTGTTTTGTTCGCTCAGATCTCTCTTCTCTAATTCCTGTCACATCGAGTTAACTCTTGATGAGGTCATGCCCTACATCGATACTTTGCATACCTGTCAAACGTTGGCAGTCAGATTAAGGTTGGCAATGCCTGATACATGACTGACAGTAAATTTGTGGAATCCATGATGAATCAAAGACGAAGTTAGTCACGTGTGAAACCACTACGCAAAAAAAAGGCTACGTTTTGTTTTGCAGAATTTACGCTCCAAAGATTTCATTCTTGTACACTAGCTACATACTTCCAACTTTAAACTGTTATATCCTATCTATCTATCTATCTATCTATCTATCTATCTATCTATCTATCTGTCTGTCTGTCTGTCTGTCTGTCTGTCTGTCTGTCTGTCTGTCTGTCTGTCTGTTTGTCCGTCCGTCCGTCCGTCCGTTAGAAAGAAAATAGATTAAAAGATAAATACACTTAGATATATACTAGATATACTTAAATATACAAGTATACCTAAGTATATATGTGTGTAAAGACAGACTCCTTTATCATGGCAAAAGCAGTAATAAACAGTGACAAAGTGCTTGATAAGCTGTGACGTATTCCTCAGTCTGATTTAATGTCTGATGCTATTACAGAATCATTATTTGGAATCTGGCTTCAACAGGATAAACAGAATTGATCGCTAGATAGAGAGGATTTGGGGGATCTTTAAGAAACAAAAAGCCACCTTAAAAAGAAGTGTATACAAGTGTATACATATGGAGCTAAAACATGATAAGCTGGTCTGGTTGACCTAAAATGTAGACCTCAAGAGAAAGGCTTAACAGTTACATAGTGAGAATAGAAGGATTAGTAAGAGGAAGTAGAGATGAGAGGATTGCAAGGGTGGGGTGGGGATACTCCTCTGAAATCTGCTACAGAGACTGATGTTCTGATAAGGTAAGGGAAATAAAAGAATGCATCTTGAAGGAGAAAGAAGGCAAATCATTAAAGAGAAAAAGATGTTAAGATGATTTCAAGCCTCAGTCCTTTCCAATACAATAACTGAAAGTAAGTGGATCTGGCATTAATCCTGGAAACACTGATTCCGAGATGGGAATGGACCTTGAGTAGGTCATGGGAAACCAACAAAGCTAAAAAAAACCCAAGAAAGACCTGGAAGGTCACATGAAACTTACCATGCAATACCACTCCACGTGTCTTTGTCTCAATTTTGCCTTATTTAATTCATAGTAGAAAAGGTTAGGCAAAGGGACAAGATTGTTAATCTACATTTTATAAATCAGGTTCCTAGAAATCAAACAATGCATTGAACCATCAAATGTAAAATATTAATGATAGCCCACCATTTCCAGGAGTATGACCTTGCAAAAACATCTATGCTGTTTACATGGGACGTGTAGTTTTATTTTTTCCCCAGTCATTCAGAGAAACACCAGATAATTGTGTCTCAGAGGTCATGTATTAGGAAGAAAGCTGATAGGGCTTTTAACCAAAGGTTGGCTTTTTGACTTGTGTAAAACAAACACAGAAGTACACACTGTATGGGAGTTTTCACCCTTCCTGGTTTGTAACTAAACAATTGAGAGCTCGCTAGTAGATGGAAAGTTTATTATTTGCAGAATATGAGAAAATATGAAGTGTTAACGTAAATGTGGATTGGACAATTTCATTAAATATACACAGACCAGGCAAAAATATTACGACATTATAACATTATGAGTGGTCAAGTGAATAACACTGATTATCATCATGGCACCTGTTAGTGGGTGGGATTTATTAGGCAACAAGTGAAAATCCAAGCAAACTTGTGTTGAGAAGGGCTAGATTGTGATGGCTAGACAACTGGGTTAGATCTTCAAAACTGCAGCTTGTGGGATGTTTTCAGTCTGCAGTGGCCAGTATCTATCAAAAGTGGTCTAAGGAAGAAACAGGGTCAGGGTCACGGGTGGCTGAGGATCATTGATGCACGTGGGAGGCTGGTCCATGTAGTCAATCCAATATAACTTCTGTAGCTTAAACTGCTGAAGAAGTTCATGCTGTTTATGCTCAACAGGTCAGGACTGTTTTGGCAGCCAAAGGGGGACCGACATGATATTAAGAAAATGGTCATAAAGTTATGCCTGATCTGTGTACTTTTAAATGTTAACCTGAGCTGCTATTTTTGGGATTCACAGCAGAAAATGACCTACCTATCTTTTAAAAGAAGACACTATGAGCTTTACTAACCATTATCCAGAGTTTATAATGTTTAAAAAGATTTTTTAAAAAGTAGATGCTAAATGGCCTTGAAAACATTTCTACCTCACTAAATGTTTTTTTTTTTTTTTAACCCTAACCCTAACCCTAAACACATGAAATCAGTCCTTGAACAATCCAGAAAATGGTTTTAAATCCACGTCTGGATGAAAATAACATGAAAAATGAGATTCTTGCAAACATTTTTCCCAGAATAGTCTAGTCCTTTTTTCCCTCCTCCTGTTTGAGGAAAAGCAGCCAGATAATCGAATGAACTGAAAGGTTCTCCAAACTATTTTGGTCACTCTACATATGTGTGCTTCTGTTCCCTCTTCTGTCTTACTTTCCGATAAAAATAGATATAGACTCCATTCTTGTCCACATTATTCTTAAAAATCACAATTTTGAGAAAATAACTCGGTTTTGATGCGAATAAACATAAAAGTGTATTTAAAACAAGGAAGAATATGAGTAAAGAAGTCAAATTGTTTCTATAGCCTATAAATGCCATTTTCCCTTGGTAACATCCTGAGGGGGATTTAATTCACTACAGAGAATGAAAAATAAAATGAAGTGCAGGGATCACTGGGTTTGTGCATCTTATTAATACTCCAGTCTCATGCACAGCCACATTTCTATTCAGCGGAGACTTCATTCTTGGGCTGAATTCTGAGCCCCCTCTGCCAACTTCAACCCAATCCCCCACCCTTCCCCTCATTAGCTTCCCACTGGCTCCCCTGATCATCTGTACCCGGTCCTCCAATCTCACTACCTTGCCATTTCCAGCTGTGAAGGACAAACAGGTTTACATTCGACAGGGATTTGACCTTTTCCTCTCTGTCTCCACCTCAATGATGAGCTAGTGCTAAACAGATGCCTCCATCTCTCCTGAATAGGAATACTGTAGGAGCATGATGAGCGAATGGAAAGTGAGAAATGGCAGGACATTTGATAGAAAACTAATACTAATTCTACTTTTCTACAACGTCTAATTGAAATGTTTGATTTCCCAGCCTAAGGAAGGGTTAATAATCCAATCAGAATGGCAATTTTGTTCTAATCATTTGTTCAGCTTTTGGTATATAGTAGTTATTATACATTAATAGTGTTCATTATGCACTAGATGGCAATAGGAATGTGGACATCTGGCCTTCACATCAGTAAGTCTTGGTTATCATTCCATGATTATAACAAGTATAAACAAGGGGATTTTTTTTGTGGGGTTAAGGTCAGGGCTTTGCGCAGAACAAGGGTTATTTCATGCCAACCATATCTTTATGTAGATGGTTTTGTGCATAGGGGACCTATGCCATTGCCATGCTGGACCAGGTTTTGGATGTTATAGTTTTAGTAATGGGAAATTGTAATGCTACAGCATATGACATTCTACACAAGTGTGCACAAACCGGTGGCCAGAAGTGTATGTTCATTCTATGTCTTATTTATAAAGAAATATATAACAAGGCAAACTAAAAACTGTGTATTAACAGCTGTATATAAAACATTTTAAATAGGAAAAATGTATGCATGCAATTAAATGCAATGTTCCAATGAAAAATATATAAATATACCTTTTTGTTAATGCATTTAAAAAATTGCATTAAAATCATTAGAATTATTCAGGTACAGACCAAGAGTTTGAATTACTGTTCACATTAAACATCAGAATGGGAGAAAAGTGTGATCTCTGTGACTTTAACTGCAGCATGTTTTTTTTTATTTAATATTAGCTGACAGATGGGCTCGTTTGCGTATTTCAAAACTCTCCTGGGAGTTTCACATGGCAGTCTCTAAAGTTTACACAGAAAAGTGGAAAAAAAAAACTAACAAAAATTACATTGTGGCTGGAAACACCTTGGGTATAAGAAAAATCTGGGAAAAAATAGCCAGAACAATTTAATCTGCAATAAAGTGTACCGTAATTCATAAAGTATAATGACTCTTTACAGCCGTGGTGAACAGAAACGCATTGCAAATTGATGTGCGAGACATTGAACCTTGAGGTGAATGGATTCATCAGGCTTCTCTCCTTTTAGCTAAGAAAAAGAATTTAATTCGATGATGAACTTGGATTTACCAAAACTAGACAGAAGACAGGAAAAAGTCCATGGGATTTTCAATGCTTCAGCGGTTTATTTTGGGTGAGCCTGTGCTCCTGGATTTTTCCACACCAGTGATTTTTGTCCGAAATAAATCACTATAAACATGATACCGAACTGTGCGGTATAAATTCTAGTTTTGCTGATTTCGAGCAAAAACATGTATCTGCATGCGCATTTCTGTAAAACCCTTCATTAGTCTTTTCTGATGCTGCATGTTTTAGTGTAGCTAATGAGCCTGTCTTGGTGATGTCATCAGGGATTGAATATGGTTGATAAAAGGACATGTTTCTGCCAGGCTGAGATCGTGACAGGCTGTTTGCTCGTCTGCGATGAAAACTATCAAACTACCCTCGGGTTCCATCAAATCAGAACTTAATGGCTTGCCAGCGTTTGTTTTCCTGACAGCCGAGGCTAATTTTCTACAACAGGAGTCAACAGAAGTGATGCCAATACATATAACAAAACTTCTTCAACCTGATTATGAAATTCAGGGGTACCATGCATACATGCCTATTTGGAAAGTGAAATAATAATCCTGCCGATATTGTGATGCGCTGGAGAGAAGGGGAATGAAAGTCAGTAGGAGCGTCTACGTACCTGGGATCAACAGTGCAAAGAAATGAAGAGTAGTAGTAGGTAGGACGTTTTGGAGATGAGGTGAGAGAGGTGTGATTGGCTTGGTCATGTGCAGAGGAGGGACATGGGGTATATGAGTAGAAGAATGCTGAAGGTGGAGCCGGCAGGAAAAAGGAAAGGCCAAGGAGGAGGTCTATAGATGTGGTGAGGGAAGATATGCAGGTGGTTGATTTAAAAGAAGCAGATAAGAAGGACAGAGTGGTATGGAGATGGTCAGGGTGGTATACAGCGGAAAGAAAAATAAGAAATCTAAGAAGTACTGTGATGGTGTGCATTGTGTCACTGGGCTCCAACAAAAGAATTAAATTTTATGTCCCAATAAATATTTCCACAAAGTCCACATTCATGCAAGTTAGATTTAGTTGCATTTTGACTGACAAAATGTAAAAACATGTAGAAATCATACAAATGTAACCATAATTCCTTATATAACAAATAGAAAATAGCAAATTAAGAAAGCAGTTGACAAAAAAACAGCATGATGCAGCCAGACATGAATCAGAAATGTTACCCACCACTATGTATTATTTTCCATGAAATCCTGACGTGTTTTGATAGAACCAAAGAACCACTCCATCCAGAAGACATAAAAATACCAAACACGTGTATAGCTTGGTGATTGTCAGCATGGATGTGTTTTTCAGGCCTCTTACCTCCTCTCCTGTTCAGTTTGGCATATTCAGGTGTGTAGCCGGTGGTGAACACAGATGAGCTGCTGAAGGCACTATGGGATAGAGGAGTGGCCAGTGCTTCATCACATTTCTCTAAAGAAAACACAATGACAAACAAGAGATTATTGTTGTTATTAATATTATTGTTATTTTTATTATTAATAATGGTGGAAGTACCCAAACCATGTACTTGAGTAAAAATAGAGATAAAATATGACGCCAGTAAAAGTAAAATTGCTCCTTTTAAATGTTCATTTGAGTAAAAACACACGTATTTTCCTTCAAATGTACTTAAGTATCCAAAGTACTATGATTTATTATGGCTATAATGTTATGAAACGATTCTAAAGTTCTATTATTAGAATGATATAGAGCCCAAAACCTTCTTTTAAACAACTGGAAAAAAAATTGCGTAAATTCCTTTCAAAATGATCTGCTTGCTGTTGAACTGATGCTGAACTGTATGTTGGTGATAAGTAGATACACCAAGCAGCATTTAAAATTTTAAACAGAGCGTGCGCTCGACCCTGATTGGTGGATTGCTGCGTGATTGACCATTTACATTTTTATCCGCTCGTAAATAAAAAGGAACGACTGATTTCTCCCCAAATGGAAATACTTCAGTAAAGTACAGATACATAAAAAAGCTAGTTGAGTACAGTAACATATTATGTTTACTTCATTACTGTCCACTAATGATTATTATTATTATTATTATATTAGGGAATTATGGGAACCCAGATTGGCGCTCATCATTCTTTCCATCATCATCCTCATACAGAATCATGAGGTGAAGTGGTATCAGGAGGTCTTGAGTTCAAATCCCACCACCCTTTATCCTCAACTGCTCAGGGGCATCAAATAAGATCAGGTCTGTCAAATGCCATAAACGTAAAGGAGAAAGCTTCTGCGTTGCAAATTACTCAAAATGGGAAACAGTTCTTGCAAATTTGCTCGAATGCTGTAAGACTTTTTGCTTCGCATGTCTCGAGTCCAAACCACTTAAGACTTCAATAACTAGTCACTTCAAAATGCACAAAGTGAACAGATGGTGCAAAGCGATGCAGAACAGGGGGAGGAGTGTTAACGCAGCTCTGAGCTCACAGGCAAAAACAGAACTTGCAAACTCCAAAGTATAATTAAAGAACTTTCTAAAGATTCACACCTCTACATCCTGCATTACATCTTCTGCTACACTGGATGGGGAGAAGCAGAACATATGGAAAGAAAAATGGCGGAGGGCTGAGAAGACAGACATTTTGTATGTATTCCTTATTTTCCAGTATGACTGGACTGACTTTGTGCATCAGTCTCAAGTGAAAATCAATTTCTTTACTGAAACAATTGAGTGAGAAAGCTGTCATTCAAAGGCAACTTTCCTAACCAAGAAGAATATTCTATTATTGTTTAATTTCAGTGCTTCAAGCTTGTGAAAGTCAGCAATTTCTCATGAAGCCTTTCTGAAAAAATAAGCCCCAAAACATCCCTCCAAAACTTTCAAGAATTTACTCCATTGTGATACTCTGGCAGATCGAAAACAGAAGTGTGATGCAAGTTCTTTCCTGTTCTTTTTTCACAAGCTGGACATGTGCTTATATACTTTATCCAATAGTTTGTGGACACCTGACAATCACACTCATATGCTGTTCTTCCCCGAACTGCTGCCACAAAGCTGGAAGCACAGAATTATTGAGCATGTCTTTGTCATTGAAACTACTATAAAATATTAAATTTCAGTATTACACTCTCTCAATGTCCAATGCAGACTATTAGGACACGGCTTTTAAAAGCTGGACTGGTAAAACACGAGTTACCTGAACAGAGCTTCTGACCTCAATCCTTATGAACATCTTCAAACAAATAGCCAGCATCCATGCTAGACCTCACCAAAGCTCTTGACACTGAATATCTCAAAGTCAGGTTCCACAAGTATGTTCACCAAGCACATAAGGAGGTGTCACAGGTCCGCATACTTTCAGCTCAATAGTGTATAAAATTTCATGGCCCATTCAATATTAGTCAAGGTTTATTGAAGCTAGTCTAAGCTAGGAACTTCATATAAATCCATGAGCCATAGGATTAATATATATGGCTGAAACATCCCCCCGTCAACACACTTGGGATATTTGATTGAAATGAGAGCAGGGAAAAGGTAATGATATCATTAATCACAGTTGGATGTTTTATAATTAAGTCAGATAATTTTGTACATCAACGGCACTTGACAGATCACAGCACAGAGAGGACACTATTGAATATCTGTCTTTATTTCTGGAAATGGTCTCTGGTGCTGGATGATCAATTAGGGACTATTCGAATGGAGGGCTTAATTAATTCTCACATTCCCCACCACCATGCGGTAGGTTTTTTAGCTCCAGAGCTTCTCTAGCACAAGCTGATTGATGCTTGATGTGATGGCGATGCCTTGCTCATAGCTGTTTTTTTTTTCAGTGAAATACCATGACCATGAAAGCTTTTTGCAGAGTGGGATTTTCCATCACAGTCTCTTTACTGTGACAACATGCTGAATGGTTTCTTGCGGGTGGAATTAATCTTAAGGGATTTCAGGGCTGAAATTCTAATCACATCATGCCAACTGGGTATTCATTCTCCTAGAATATGTCACCTGCATCTGCTAAGCTTAAGAGTTCAAATGAAAACTTTTTCCAAGAACCCAAACTTTCTCCTTGGCCTATTGGTTTGTTTCTACAGATGCTTGGTGTGTACAGTTTTATCAACTTTTCATCCAAACATCCATCCTTCTATCCATCCACTATTGATGCATCATCATACAAAACACATCTATCTATCTATCTATCTATCTATCTATCTATCTATCTATCTATCTATCTATCTATCTATCTATCTATCTATCTATCTATCTATCTATCTATCAGCTGTAAAGAAAGGCAATCTTATGTCAATTTGTAAATGTAAAAGTTATCATGGATTATCTTAGATCAAGACACTAACAACAAATCTTCAAGTCCTATAAAGTCTGATGTGGGGCATATTTGGGTCGGACCAGTTTGTCCAGCACATCCCACAGAAGCTTGATCGGATTGAGATCTGTGGAATCGAGATGCCAAATCAACACTTCAAATATTTATATTCCCTCAACCATTTCAGACGACTTTTGGTTGAGGTCTCTGCCATTAAAGAGTACAATTGCCATGTACTTGGCCTGCAGTAATGGTTAAGTAGGTAGTACAAGCATCAATGGACCTTGGGTGCACATTGATCTGACATGAATTCAAGGGTTTTTCATCTTTAGACCGATTTTGGTAGGTCCTAACCACTTCATACCTTGAACACCCCATAAGACCTGCCAATTTGATGGTGCCTGACAGATTCAACTGGGGAAATGGTAGTTCAGTGGTTAAGGCTCTGGGTTACTGATCAGGGTCAGGGATTCAAGCCCCAGTATCACCAAACTGCCACTTTTGGCTGCCTCTGTACTCCAAGGGTGCTGCATCACTACTGAGCTTCCCAACATTGCTGTTATATTTGAAGAAATAATTTCAATGTGCTTTAATGTACATGTAACAAGATAAGCAGTGTTCAGGTAATGAGATAATCACATAATCGAATTTATTTCTCTGGCAGTGGTTTGTATTTCAGCGCTTATTAGTGTAAACAGATGCTTGTAAAAACATATTAATCTAGTAATAATTTAAGCTGCATTCCGATATAATAAAATAACTGTGTTATCAATCTAACCATTCTAACAATATCTACGCATGTAAGTTCTCTGGCATCAGGCTGATGTATTGCCTCAGCCTGCAGCAGACCTGAGCATCAAATATTTGGACTGAAACAGAGAAAACAGATGAGAGACACTGGTTTCATTCCTCACCTCTCTACTACAGCTGTGTCAGCATTACACAGCAGTCTGCACCGCTCCAATAGCTCAATCCGATTAGCTGTTACAGCCACAAGCGGCCTTCTGACACCACTGTGAGCTTGAACAGTCAAATACAGCTCTTTGCTAATCAAACACACAAGCTGCAGGAGATTAGAGACATATCGATGGAGCGTTATTTACTCAATCAAAAAGGATCGAACTGGCAAACGTAATTTGCAGAATTAGTGAAAGTGTTTGATTGTATATGTAGTTAGAGAAGAACTTATGTTGCCTATGTAAACAATGTACTATGTAATATGTAGACACTTCATATAAGTCCATGAGCCATGTTTGAAATTGTTTTAAAAATGATAGAAATTATTGTGAATCATAATATATTATCATAATGATATATATATCATAATTTTTTAGCATCCTTATGACATTCTAATACATTCTATATCTAATCTATATAATTGAATAACACTGATTATCTCTTCATCATGGCACCTGTTAGTTGGCGGGATATGTTACCCAGCAAGTGAACATTTTGTCCTCAAAGTTGACGTGTTAGAAGCAGGAAAAATGGGCAAGGGGAAGGATTTGAGTGAGCTGGACAAATTGTGACGGGTTGACGACTGGGTCACAACATCAAAACTGCAGCTCTTGTGGGATGTTTCCGGTCTGCAGTGGCCAAAATCTATCAAAAGTGGTCCAAGGAAGGAACAGTGGTTGTAGATTATTGTAAATTATATAGTTAAATTGAATATCTGAACACAATCAAATCACTAAAAATTATAAACATTCACTGAGTTGATTCAGATTTGACCAGGAATCTAAGGGAAAAAAGTTTCAAAAGTTTCTAGTCCTTTCCAAACAAAGAACTTATACAGGAACATGTACATCAAACCTTCAAGGAGTCCATGAACTTGACTTACAGCTACAGCCAATTTAATTCAAGGACACAACTCGACTTAACCAGGTGTCACTTGCAAGAAAAAAAATCAAGGTTGTTCCTTTAGTTGGAATTCATTGGAAATGGAAAAAAAAAAACATAAATAAATCTCACATTGTTCTTCAGGCTTTGAGACGGTTCTCACTTTAAAAGGTAAGAAGCTACAATTTCAATACAAGAAAACATATTTACACAAACCCAACACGCACTGTTACACTCGCAGCACACATTCTTTAGCTTATCAGATCTTCTTCTTCTTCCCTTAAGCGCACTCTTGAATTCTGTTTGACATTCATGCATGCAGAGCTCAAACAGCAGACTCGACAAATAAACAAATAAAAAAAAAGTGACAGACAAAACTTTTTATGTTAAGCAAAAGAAAAAAAAAATACAAGGAAAAGAGTGAGGATATTCAATGAATCAGTTAGCAGAGCTTGTTTACAGACTTGAAGACGGGAATTAATTGGGAACTAAATGATGCAGGGAGAAAATCAATGCATTGGAAGCTTCAGTGGCGATGAAAATCCTAAAAATTAAGCATTCAAACAAGTTCGTCAATAACAGTGCCAAATCCGATGTCCTGAAACCCCAGGCACTTTCAGTGGTGTCCTACCTGGACCAATCCACCTCTTAATACCATTATTATGATGCCAGGGGCATAGAAACGATCAATATAAAACATAAAAACAGTATAACAGAGCACTGCATCACATACTGGTACCTCATACAGCAAGAATAAATGGCATTATTTAAGTAGGAAACCCAGTTAACACAATTCAAAAGTCTCCGCATACATCGTATGCTTCTAACACATCCAGCAGAAGCATCAATATTAACTTAGGGAAATAATAGTTTTTTCTGGGGATTTGAAATGAAGGCAAATCGTGTGTTTTTTGTCCAGCTTTTCTTGAAAGGTCCATCTTGAAAATGGTCTTGCAACTATATCTTCTACCAAATTAATTTCCTCTCCTCTGTCAGCCATCGTGGAATGAAAAGCAGTCATTAAGTCTACACGAGTATATTTAAGATAGCTCTATTATCGTACGCCTGCTAGATGGCCCTGGTGTCACAACTCGAAATCTGATTGGTTAAAGCAACAACTTCAAGCAGCATGAACTTTAAGCTACAGACGTAGCTCTGATCTCTTGTATATTTTAAATATTTTTTAACCATCAAAAAATATTCTGTTTATGTAATCAAATTATTTCAAAATTGCCTAATTATACTGTTATATAATAGATAGATAGATAGATAGATAGATAGATAGATAGATAGATAGATAGATAGATAGATAGATAGATGATAGATAGATAGATAGATAGATAGATAGATAGATAGATAGATAGATAGATAGATAGATAGATAGATAGATAGATAGATAGATAGATAGATCGATCGATCGATCGATCGGAACACAGACAAGTGGGAACTCCAGACTCCAACAACTACTGCGACATCAAAATATGGCAGCCATGAAATCCAAATCCCAAACCACACACTCACACACACACACACACACACACACACACATACACAAGTGACTCCCATTCACAAAATCTCTACAAATTACCATTCATGACCTCTATTGTTTCACCAAGCCTTTTATTTCAAGGTTGATGTCTTGTGTGTTTGTTTCCAAGCATTTTTTCAATAATTAGAGTATAAAATTTTAACAATGCTATGCTATTGCCTACGCAAGGCACATAAAAACAAGTGAATAATTGAATAAGTAGTACATAATTGAGGTGTGGGTGAAAATGTGTTCCTTCATATCAACAAGGTTGAGTCAAAGCGTGTGAGGGTATTACAGTAAGGGGACGAGCCCCTGCGCCCTTATGACATTAAGGAACGAAAAAGGAAAAAAGAAAAAAACAATCCAGCCTAATTTAGTAGTCTGGAGAGTTTCTAACTTTTCATATGACCTTTGCCACTTCCTCTTTAGCATTTCGAACACGACTGTATCCCCGACTCATCCACCATGTGTGTTACAGATACAGCTGACAGGAAGGATGATAAACTGGTTTGTAGATGGAAATGTGGGGTGAGGAGAGTGAGAGAGAGAAAAGAGAGAGAGAGAGAGAGAGAGAGAGAGAGAGAGAGAGAGAGAGAGAGATGGGGTGGAGGGAACTCAGGTGTGGCTATTAACTGTATAGCAACAGCGTATGCTGAACTATATATTTTAAAGAATTTAGATTCAAGATTTGAGTTTATTGTAAAAGGGGCTTTGAACAGTGAAATTCTTTCATTGTATATCCCAGTGATGATATCCCAGGATGCAGTGGGAAGCTGGGGTCCGGGTGCAGGTTCAGCAACGGTACAATGCCCCTGAGGCACAGGAGGTTGGGGGCCTTGCTCATGGTAGAAGCTTGGTGATGCTCTCTAATCAGTAACCCAGAGCCTTAATCACTGAGCTTCCCACTTCCTCCCATAGGATTCAATCTGGATATAAGATATAGGGTTAATCAGGATATACTTTATTGAATCGAGATAAAAGATTTAGAACCAGGATACAAGATATAGAATCAGGATATAGGAATAATCAGGGTATAGGATTCGGAATCAGGATATAGAAATAATCAGGATATAAGATTTACAAATAGTTAGGATATTGGATATAAAATAAAGGCATAAGTAATAGAATCTAAGTAAAAGATATAAAATCAGAATATGAAATTAATCAGGATATAAGATATACTGTAGGTTTAATCAGAATATAGAATATAGAAAATATGACTTATTAAAATATAGGATATGGAATCAGGATATGAGATTAATCAGGATATAAGACATAGGATTAATCAGAATATAATATATAGAAAATATAATTAACCAGAATATTGGATACTGTATAGAATCAGGATATAGGATTAATCAGGATATAGGAATGATGAGGATAGAGGATGTGGAATTAGGATATAGAAAAGTCAGGGTATAGGTTATCTGTTGAATATATGATATAAATTCAAAATCAAATCAAATTTTATTTGTCACATGCAGTGAAATGCTTTTTTACGACAGTCCGGCATGAGGTAATAGGATGGGGAGAAAAATAAAACAAAGAAAAAGAAGGCAGATAAATAAAGTATAAAAACTATATAAAAATAAGAATATATAAAGATATATGTGAGAAATATATGAGAGAAAAGATTTATATACAAAATATGCTTATGGCAGAAAGCAGTAAAACAGTAAACAATTTAATTGAAAATTGAAATTAATTGTGATTGTCCATAAAGTGTCTGTGTGCGGTATGGTGTGGTGTAAAGTGTCCGTGTGTGGTATGGTGTGGTGTAAAGTGTCCGTGTGCGGTATGGTGTGGTGTAAAGTGTGTGGTATGGTGTGGTGCAAAGTGTCCGTGTGTATGGTGTGGTGCAAAGTGTTCGTGTGCGGTATGGTGGTGTAAAGTGTCCGTGTGCGGTATGGTGTGGTGTAAAGTGTCCGTGCGGTATGGTGTGGTGTAAAGTGTCCGTGTGCGGTATGGTGTGGTGTAAAGTGTCCGTGTGCGGTATGGTGTGGTGTAAAGTGTCCGTTTGCGGTATGATGTAGTGTAAAGTGTCCGTGTGTGGTATGGTGTGGTGTAAAGTGTCCGTGTGTGGTATAGTGTGGTGTAAAGTGTCCGTGTGTGGTATGGTGTGGTGTAAAGTGTCCGTGTGCGGTATGGTGTGGTGTAAAGTGTCTGTGTGCGGTATGGTGTGGTGTAAAGTGTCTGTGTGCGGTATGGTGTGGTGTAAAGTCTCCGTGTGCGGTATGGTGTGGTGTAAAGTCTCCGTGCGGTATGGTGTGGTGTAAAGTCTCCGTGTGCGGTATGGTGTGGTGTAAAGTGTCCGTGTGCGGTGTGGTGTAAAGTGTCTGTGTGCGGTATGGTGTGGTATAAAATAAAATATAAAGTGCACTGTGCTGTGCGAGTCCAGAGTTTAAAGTGTCGTAGTGCGAAAAGAGAGATATGTGCAGAGAAAAAGTGCGATGAAGAGAGTGGGTCAGTTTTTTCAGGATTATCAGGATACAATATATAATCTATAGGATTATCAGGATATATGATATAGAATTAGCATATAGAATAGGATATAGGATTAATCAGGATCCAAAAAATATAGTTAGGTTTATATTGAGTAGTTGATATAATGCATTATATGCACTGCAGTGTTTTAGGGTGTAAAGATAATGAAGTTTAATATGTGTCTCAGAATTCCTGAAATGAATCAATCAACCCTGTGTCCCAAAAAAATGTGATACCACGGTTAAAGAATAATCTGTATTCCTTCCGTGTTGATTATCAATTATGCCAATTACAAACCGATATTTAAAAACCCGAACTCATGTGAACAGAACGTGACACATCCGAATACATCAGTATTCAAAGATAAAAGAAGAGTGCATTTGCAAAAGCACGCTCATGCATTCAGATCCTCCTGTGCTTGTTTTGTGTTGCTGCTTGTTTGACATGATGAAGTGCTCTAAAGAACCGCTTGCAAATGAGAAACAGACACATGCGTGTTATTTCCCACTACAAACCGAATGGGAACTTTTTCAACACTGCGGAATGTCATTATTAATCCTGCAGCCTTTGAGGCCCAGTAACAAGGGCTTTAGAGTGTTAAGGAAGTTATGCGGCTCGCAATGCCTTCAAAGCCATAGCACAAATCCACAGCCAGATCCTTAGCTTTTGATGTGCATATAGGATAGAAATTCATGTAATAAAACCCAAGAGTGAGAGTTGTGGAGTTGTGGAGTTGTGTAGTTGGGTAGTTGTGTAAACGCTGGGGTTATTATAAGTCTATATGATAACATATTGTTAATAATTCTAACACAAAGTTAATATTTTAAGCAAGGTGGTGACCACAAACTATATAAATTAAGCCCAAAATAATATTTTTCTACAGCAGTTAAAGAAAAAATACCAACAAACAAATAAAAAAATACAAACAAAACAAATATGCCAAAAAAGACAACCACAGTACATGGAAAAAGAAATAGAAGTAAAAATGACAATATAATCAATGACAACTACAACAGAAGGAAAACACATTATGGAACATGACAATATCAATAATGATAACACAACAAAAGTGAAAAAAAAGGAAAAAATCAACTACAATATTAAGAAAAAATGACAAGAATAATGTCAGCTACAACAGATATAGGGTTACAGCATTAAATAGTTTATTATAGTCACTGTTACCACTGGCTCACTCATTAGGGAGAAACATATAGGGATTAACTTATGATGCTTTAATGTATATTTCCAGTCTTTTTGATTCTGCTTTGGAACAATGTTCATTGTAAACGAGAAAAATATCCTATAAGCAATGATACAAAAAAACAACTAAAACATTGAAGGAAGAAAATGACAATACCGATGACATGAACAGAATAGGAGTTGGTAGGTCAGTGGTTAAGACATTGGAGTTCAAATTCCCGCATCACCAAGCTGCCACTTCTAGGCCCTTGGGAATGGCCCTTAATCCTCAAATTGCTCTGGATAAGTGTAAACTAAATGTAAACTACAGAGGGTAAGGAGGTTGATATTGATATTGATATTGTCTGTAAAAATTGACTAAGGGTCAATGATATTGTAAAGATTGTGTAGCATTGTCAGTTAACACCATGTGAAGCCTCCTTTTGCTATCTATTTCAATATTCATTCTTGTGAATGTAGAGTGGAACCTCGCGATACGAACGTTCACGAATACGTACAGTTCAGAATGCAAATCGTCATACGGCAAAATTTTCGTATCGGTTTACACATAAAAATTCAAAACTCGCAGCCGATATTTTGAGGGGATGCTGTTTCTTCCGTCACGCAACCCACACGCTTTCCCGCCTCAGAAAGTTTAGCTAGCATCTTGAATTCATTGTGATAGCGCCGTCTTACTGCTGTTTTTTTGCTGTGTCTTTCTTTTCGTTAATACTACAATACAGTAGTCATTTTCTGAACAGTGTCGTATACACTATTATATCATAGTGGAGATACTGAGTAGTTAAAATACTGTTTTCCTCTTTTCGATGTTAAATGCTAAATAATATTAGTCCATATTTGTTGTATTTGAATTATTATATGAATATTTGGGGTCAATCGGAACGCATTATCCCACGTTCCATTATTCCTTATGGGGAAATTTGTATCGGTATACAAATTTTTCAGGGTGTGAATGGTGTTCCATTATTATTAGTACATAGTATTATTATTCATTAAATTAATCCACCCCATCTTACCAAACAATCATTACCCTTTCACCTCAGTAACCCTGTAGATACAAATTATTGCTCTGCTTTAGTGGCTGCAAACAAAATTCCAAAGGTTACTATTAAGCAATTGTTGAGTTCTTGAGGACAAACGCTCGAGCCCGACTCTGCGTTTTGGATTGTATAATACTTTACTTTGAAGTGAATAAAAAAAATTGTCTGCTAAACAAACACCGGAAGAGTGGAGCAGTGCTCATCTACGCACAGCGAGATCAAACACAGTCCTCTCATTACATTACAATGAGTCTCAATTTCCAAGCCACATCATGGGCCAAATCAAGAACAAGAGGCCTTATTATCTACTCATCACTTCCACATGAAAAGGAAGATTAACAATAATATTCTATATAATAATATTGTCACCCAGATGAGGATGGGTTCCCCTTTTGAGTCTGGTTCCTCTCAAGGTTTCTTCCTCATAACATCTAAGGGAGTTTTTCCTTGCCACAGTCGCCACGGCTGCTCATCAGAGACAAATGCACACCATTCACCATCACTGTTGATTTGTGTAAAGCTGCTTTGAGACAATGTCTGTTGTGAAAAGCGCTATACAAATAAACTTGACTTGACTTGACTTGATTCTGGTGCTTCGCAGAATAGGGGATTCTTAAATTATCCTTACAGTCATGAAAAACAGTGCTGTGATGGAAATGCTGTGAGTAGATGGGATGGTTTAAAAATGCACATAATAAAGAAAACAGTATACAAACCTCCTTTTCTTTGCCTGAACAAATATGCTACAGTTTATTGCACATAGTAACAGACTATGCTGGAGGTGGTGTGGTGGGCGGTGAAACCTGATATAATTTTAGCCCCTTAAATAGTGTAATGAAACACAAAGAATATATTGGTATTAAACAATTATTTAAATCAACTCATTATTTAAAATGTAATTTCAATATTTCAATTAGTTAATTATTTAAATTATATATAAGAAATATATATTAAAAGTTGAACTTTTAAAGTTTTATGTATTTTTATATATATATATATATATATATATATATATATACACTATATGGACAAAAAGTATTTGGTTCTTCTCTAAACCTTTTACCACTAATCTAAAGGCACACATCTGTAAAGGATGTCTTTAGATTTGGTATACTGCAATTTTGCATTCGCTTAAACTTGGAAACCCAAACCTGTTCCAGCATGGCCTGCTACAGCGCTCTGACCTCAACCCTATTGAACACCTTTGAGATGAATTGGAATGCTGACTGCACCCCAGGCCTCCTTACCTCGTCTACATCAGTACCTGACTTTACTAACACCCTTGTGGCTGATGAACACAAATGTTCACAAGCACACTCCAAAATCTAGTGGAACATCTCCCCTGAAATTAGGACTAAATGTGGAATGTGATGCTCAAAAAAGCACATGCCGTACTTATGACCAGGAGTCCGCAATCTTGTGGCAATATTGCGTAACTATATTTTGCTCAATATGAAGGATTTTATTTATTATCAGTTGGAATAAAGTGACTGTTTTTCTGAACCAAACTAAAACCCTTGCACTATAAACTCCATCGTGACCAACACTGTGTAAAATTGCCATTTTGGAGCAGCAGGTTGCATGTTACTTTCAAAGAAATCCCACCCAGCTAGCTGAGATCTCACCAAGCTAATTCAAGCTGTTCCAGATTGATGCTGTTCTTTGTGGTAACAGTTTGGAGAAGGATTCTAACACCACCCAAGTGATCAAATCGAATGTAACAACCTCCAAGAAATGCCCTAGCAACCACCTGGGATAGCATAAAAACCACCTAGCAACACCCTAGTAACCAACTGTAATATTCAATATTAATTTGTATAGCGCTTTTAACAATGAAAATTGTCTCAATGCAGCTTTACACAGATAATGTGGTAATAAAAATGAATCAGATGTTCTTTATAAGTGTAAATTTGTCCCTGATGAACAAGCCGACTGTGGCAAGGAAAAACTCCCTGAGATGGCATAAGGAAGAAACCTTGAGAGGAACCAGACTCAAGATGAAAGCCATCCTCATCTGGGTTGCACCGAATGTCCATTTATTACACATATGGCAGGAAAGGTCAGGTGTCCCGATACTTTTGTTGTATATAGATATATAGATGTAAATAGAACAACTAAGTAGGTTCTGCTGATGTACATGAGCTTCCATGCTGCATTCTCTCAACTCCAGATGTACATGAGCTTCCATGCTGCATTCTCTCAACTCCAGATTCAGCAATTTCAGATGAGCTACAAGGGGGAGGTGGTAGCTGAGGCTCTGGGTTACTGATAAGAAGGTTGAGTTCAAACCCGGTATCAAGGCCGGGATCACCAAGCTGCCACTCTTAGGGCCCTTGAGCAAGGCCCTTAACACTTTGTGCTCCAGAGGTACTGTAACTTGGCTGACCCTGTGCTCTGACCCCAGCTTCCTTACGTCATTGGGAATATAGATATGAGAAGAAAAACATTCACTGTGCTTTAAAAAGTCCTTTTTTTAAATGGGTGAACCTCATCAAAGTGTAATATAAATGATTAACAGTATAGATGAAAAGTACTGGCAGTTAGAAGTTGTAACCTGTATATGCATATGTATAACCTGTAAATATTTACATGGACAACTTGGGACACTTTTTTAATGATTCATGAGTGTCATGAGCTAAACTTCAGCCAAAATCACGTGAAAACATTTGCTACCAGAGACCCACTGACTATTATGTATAATATATGACCGGGTCCAGATACAACAAAGGCTTTACTTCCATTATACTGTTGCCTTGCAGACATGTCTGACAAAATTATACCTGCTGTCAGATATCAAACCTGCAAACCAATTCTCCAGGGAATAGGTTGAGGGTAAAATATGAAAAATGTTTAACTGGCTAATAAGGGACTAATCAGGCATGCTATGAAAAAGAAAAAGGAGAAATATATAAAGAATATAAAGGATGTATGTAATTAGTAATGACTTTTCATGCAAGTCAAGAAAAAAAAAAAAACATTATTCAAATGTAACACCTTGGCATAGTGATCAATAGTACATTCGTGCTGGCAGTTTTCCCAGAAACATACTCGAACACGATCTTTATCACGAAGGTACAAATTTACAACAATGTCAAATCCGAGAGGAATAATCGTACACCTGTTTTGATTCACTGCATCCGCATGCAGGACTGCAATCTTGATCTTTCAAGAAAATGCATGGTCAAAATGATCTGTGGTGAATAAACATGCTGTCATAAGAAAGTTATCAATGACACAGTGGTTTGATTGGGCCAAAGTAAAACACTTACTCATGTCACCATCGATTTCTAAAAAAAAGCCCAGAGGGAAATGTCCTGAAGTACATTTCCATTTACTTTTCATCCATTGGTTGTATTTGTACACATTTACTAAGATGCTTTTAAGTGTGGTTGTGATTTTTTAGAAGATCATAATTATGGTTGCCACATAGCAATGCTCCAGAATGAATTTCTGTTCTAGAGGGAACAGGTAGTGGTGATTGGTCAGGAGGTCATGCAGAACAAACCATTGGAGCTACTGACATGAAACCTGGCTATTAAATGGATGCTTGAGGATTCTGACAACACCCAAGTGACCAAATCGAATATAACAACCAACAAGAAGTACCCTAGCAACCACCTGGGATAGCATAACAATCACCTAGCAACACCCTAGTATTATCCAGAAATATTCTGGTAACCAACTAGAATATGATCACTTAACTAAGACCACAGACCAACCTGTGATAGCATAGCAACAGCATAGCAACACTCTAGCAACACCCCTTAAAAGACTGGATAACAGAAACCATACCGCAACACCCTACCAATCAATTGGGATAGCATAGCAAAACCTAACAACCAATTAAAATATGATAATATCCACCAACCAACCGAAACAAATACCATATAAAAGACCTGGGATAGCATAGCAACCACATAGTAACACCCTAGCAACCAACTTGAATATGATAACAACCACCAACCAAATACCATACAAAAGACTTGTGATAGTAAAGCAACCATATAGCAACCAACTTGTTTAGTATTGAATCTACCTAACAACCAACTAGAATATTATAGCAACCACCTAGCAACACTCTAGCCCCCAACCAACTAGCAGCAACTAACAACCAAGCTACGCCCTAGCATCCAGCTGGAATATCATAGCAACCACATAGTTACACCCTAGCAACCAAGTTGGTTAGTCTTGAAACTACCTAGCAACAAACTAGTATATGATAGCAACCACCTAGCGACACCATAGCAGCCAACTGGGTTAGTATTTCAACTACCTAGTAACCCCCCTGAATATGATAGCAAGCACCTAGCAACACCTTAGCACCCAACCACATAGCAACAGCCTAGCAACCAACTGGGCTAGTGTTTCAACTACCTAGTAACTACCTAGCAACCAACTGCAACTAGAGCTTAGAACTAATATACAATATTATAGCAAACAGCTTGGTTAGTCTTGATACTACCTAGCAAACCAAATTATATATGCAAGTAACCTTCTTAATTCAAAAACCTCCTGTGTCCTTCTTCATTGATTTCTTGGATAGCACCCTAAGATCTGTCACTTTCTGAAAGCTGCCAAATGATAATCAATCTCCAGGTCATCAGACTGAAGGACGTAGGATTGAGGAGTTGAAGATCTTGAGGAGACATAAATTAACATTTCCTCAAGGCAGCATCCTCCAGTTGGTTCATTTTATTCAGACAGCAAGTTGAAAAATGTAAGCTGATTAGTTTTAGCTTAAAAAAGGGAGCCTTTTGTACTTGAAACCAGCGCTAGGGATTATAAAGTCAGTTCCAGCCAAAAAGAAGTTAATTACTTGCAAGTTTTGAAGTGGAACTGATTGTGGAAGGAGAAGAGAAAATGCTGCATCATCTGAAGTTCTGAAAAGTTCGGAGTCATTCATTTTCATCCAGAGAGTGAACTGTTTCTAACAAATTACACTGCTCGGGTTTCATTATTAGACTTATAAACATACTGGACATGTCCAAGTGGTTCCAGATACCAATGTAGAGTCAAGTAAATTTGAATAATAATTCATTAATAATTACATTTAATTCATATACGATAAGATTTGGAGTCAATTTAAAATGAACCATTTGGGGCCATCAATCTTCTAGCTAGCACTTCATGCCGAAATATATGTATACCATGTATCTCTCCTGATTCTCTCCTGTTTCTCATTTATAAGCAAAAAACAGGAAATTCAAACTGATGTTATCAACGATCAGACTAAAATATATAGAAAACCATTTCATATGAATTCAATAGAAACGCTTTCTAATGAAATGAGCGTTGGGTCAGTTGGGAAATCACGCAGTATTGTAATGTTAATGTAAAATTACGTTGAATGCGTGTTCAATAGAAAAGTTATTAGCAGGTAGGGATTTTTTAAATCACGACTGAATAGAAGCCCCTCACATGGGCGAGGTATAATAGTTACAGATAGCACACGTTAAACTTGATTACTTCAACAGTATCCTTGCGAAATCCTATTATGCGATATATATTGCATTGACAAAAGTTTGCGGATACCTGATTGTAGGATTTGTACGTACTTTTTAAACATCCCAGTTTTTTGCTGATATAATGAACTCGATTCTTCTGGGAAGATGTTTCACTAGATTTTGGAGTGCAAATGGCATTGTGAAAGTACAGTGATAAGACATTAAACATTCTGGGTTTAATTTGCTCTTGTTTTGAAATTAAGTTGGTATTTTGCTAATAAATGTGATCTTTTTTTCTTCCCAAAGCTTCACATCGCTATAATGATAGTAAAAAATAAAAAAATAAAATAAATAAATATATAGCAGATGCATAAGCACATTCAAACATAAAATAAACACTAATTCATTTTAAAGGCACAAATTTTATTTGCGCGTGGTTAACGCATTCAACCCATTTCTGTTTGACCGTTTTTATTAAAAATATAAAGAAATATAAAATAAGCTAAATTGAAAAAACACGCAACACACACGTATTCACAATGTCCTTTCTTTACTCAGATATAAAAAAACTATAATAAAGTCCAGCAAAAAAAATTATTTAATCACAACATTTGTTTTACTGATGCGGCAAGTTTCAAGTCAAGCGCCAGGCATATATCCGGCATTTAAAACCATCCGTGTGGAAACATAAAAGTTCCTTTTAACATAATTACTTCAAAACATTTACAAGAATATTTTGTCTTCCTGCTCTATGTTGAGTTTGGTTTCACGAATAATAAACATATATTTGCATATATTATCTATATTTTTTCTATGCCTATGTTGATTAGAGTATTAAAAATTTAGAAAAGATAAAAATGTGATTAAGTTGCGATTAATCACGAGTTAACTCATGACAATCGTTCGATTAATCGCAATTAAATATTTTTACCATTTTTAATTTGGCATTTCTAAAGCAGGATGAGAGAAAATAACTGCAGTATTCAAGTGAGTAATTTGACACACAGCCCCCTTGTCTGATCGTTATCAGGCACTTTAGATGTAACATTTAGGTGCTGAAAATTAAACCTATGGTGAGAGACTGTGGGGTCAAGTCGAGAGCCACCTTCGTCATGAACATCAGGTATGACATTTTAAAGGTGCAGACTTATTTATAGAAATCTTTGTTCAGTGATAGAGGGGAGGAACTCAGGAATAGACATAAAAGGAAGAGAGAGAGAGAGAGCGAGAGAGAGAGAGAGCGATGGGGGGTGCAGAGAGCACTCTAGGTTTTATTAGATGGATTATGGATGGCCACACCGAGGAACTCATTTACATTCTATCAGTGGGGAAACCATGGATTAATAGTTATATGAGATCAGGCTGTTTTTTTGCCTTCTCTCTCTTTTTCTCTGTCCGTCTCGCTCTGTGGCAGATGAACTGTGCTGTTGTTCTCTGTGCCTGGACAGCAGTATAAGTGCCCTGTTAACCCACAAAATCAGATCGAATGAATTACAAAGTAGCTCTTTTCTCCTGCTACCCCTCCCAAGCACCCCCACACACCCGCTAAATTACTCTCCTTCTGCCTCTTGCACTCGTTCAATATTATGCATCCGAAATCTTCCAATATGAGCTGGTGAAGTCTTTTCGAGAATCCAGGATTTTTTTCTTTTTCTTTCTCCCTCTTTGTCACTCCAGTTTTTTTTTTTCTCTGTACCATTTTTTATTCAGACTAAGAGTCTTCAATCTCTCAGATGTCTGTGTAGCTGTGGGTTTTCCACCTTTTTAATCAGTTGATCTTTGCTCTTCAATTGACTATTAGTGTGGCTCTTATACTGATAACATTAAAGACCTCCTTCTTTACGGTTCTTTAACTAGTTCCTCGGAGGGAACCCTGAAAGTCAATTTCAATACACTGATTGTTTCGTTTTTCCATAGTCTAGGGCTGAGTCTAACATGTTTAATGACCATTGTATGTGTGGCCTTTTTTAATTAAAAAAGAGGCCAATAATAGTAAAGTAACTGTCAAAATTTTGATCTCTTGGCTTGTTTTGCCAATCCTGTGCCCACTACAGACTCAGATTTCTGGTTTTCTGCTGTTGAATCCTATCCACCTTTACATTTAATGGGCCTGGAGATGCTTTTCTGCACAACACAGTTGTAAATAGTGGTTGTTCGAGATATATAGTCTATATATAGTCTACCTGTTAGATGTTCTAAGGACAATGGTCCTTAGAGAGCTGTTTCTGAAAAACCCAGTCCATCTGGCATGACTAAAGTCACTGAGCTTGTGGACAATTGAATGGCCCAAACATTTCCTTCCAACAGGAAGTATATTATCAGAAACGCAGGGATTAGATTGAACAATAATGCATTTATTCCAGAAATACATACTAAGTGTCTAAGAGTCTTGTGCTTGGCCAACAACACTAACTCACGAACACAAAGTCTCCAGTCAGAGTATATAACTGTAAACTGATGTTCTCTAAGCAGAATAGTTGATTTAGCCACTTTGTAATAACTTGCTAAGACAGAAATCAGCAGGTCGCAGATGTTGTTGTCTTTGCTACCTCTGTTTATGAGCCTTCTGTATAACACCAGACTACATAATCTACTAGATATAAATGATTTCAGGAAATGTCAGAGTTAATCAAGAATTTCACATTATTTGCCAAGCAATAATCAATAAACAAATTTAGAACAAATAACAGAAGTAAGAAAAGGTTAAACAACATGATTAAGCAAAAAACAAATATATTAACAATAACAATTGATTTGTAAACTGCAAAGAGTCATCATACCTGGCAATAGAGACACACAGAGACTGTGCAGGAAGATCTGACTACAGATGCGTCCCTGAGTGTTTCACCAAATCTACATAAACACCCAAACCACCAAAAACACTTAAATTCAAAGTAATAAAAGCTTTGCAAACCCTCGTTGTTGACATGAGGTGACTAAAAACCAATTCGCACCAAGGGTTAAAACCAACACCTGGTCTTATCCGGGGCAACTCTCATTACATCATCTCATCACATCATAGGCCAGACTTTTGTCACCTTTTAATCACCTGGACCATGTCACCAGGAGAAAATGATGGGTGAAAGTGCAGCTGAACAAATGGCTTTCTCTCCTCAAATTAGACAGTTTATTGTTTTGTTGCATGGCAGTTCTCGGGGTCTCACCTCATGGAGAGATGTGACCATCCTTACAACTGTATCCTTGAGAAAAGGTAAAAGTAGACTCCTCAATGCAGACCAAAGAAGGCTAGGTCTTTCAGCTCCGCATTATTAAGATAATGGTTAAAATGACTAAAGCGTTTTGAAAGCCTTTTATGTACTAAGCTACCTATAGCATTTTATTTAGAAACACTTTGACTTTCCCATTAGAAGTTCTAAGGTTCACCTTTTTCCCCCACAATCTTTCTCTTTTATTGTTCAAAGACAAGACTGCAGTCAGTGATTGACAGGCAGAGGCAACTGTTAATGTATAATACACTCTTTAGGGGTTACATACTGTAGAAGAGAAGTGCACACATTCATTTCCAGGCCACATTCCTTGGACTTGGGCAAATCCCACACAGCCAATAAGCAATATGAATGATGTAATACCAGTGTAAACATGTGTCACTGCCCAACCCAATGCTGGGTTAAAGTGGCCCTGAATCCAAATTAGTTTTTAGTTTTTCATGTCTTATAGTTTAGATAGTATAGATGTGATACTATTGTTCTGTATATCTAAAAATAAAACCATTAAACAACTTGCAGGTATTTTCATTTGATAGTTCATCACTTCCAGAAAACCATTAACCGAATGTCCTGCTCCTTGATGTGGGTCTTACTCTGCAGTAGCAGCGTGGACGCTTGGTTTTTGCATTTCCACTTGTTTTATAATTAAAAAAAGATCAGAATTTTTTTCTCATAGCAAATTGTAAGAGGTTGTGCTTATGTGTCTGATATTTTTAGGGTCTTTAGTAACGTGGCTTGGGAATACAATAGGTCTTTTATTCGGCATGACCAAAGCACACAATTCTTATGTTCTTTATACACCGGAAGTACATGACACTGTTCTTCATGTTTAGCCAGATTGCTAAGCTACTGTCTTTTTTGTTTCGCATTAGTTAGGGTGGTGGGTGGTGGTAAACGTATCTGAAGCTGATCATCTATGACTAGAATCAAATCGGTTTAGAATCCGTTTCACATGGGAACTGATGCTCTTTCTCTGGCATCCCACCAATGCTGTCTAGCACAGAGGTGAACACAATATTGATTCCTAATTAACATAAACAAGATGGGGGCAGAACAAATGAATAAACGGACATGCCCTCTGCAAACCCCCTCACACACACACACATACACACACATTCTGCCCACTTTGTACCTGATTAAAATCTTGTCAAAGACTCATGGGCTTCCTGTTGGACAAAATCTACAGCACAAATGGATTCCAACAGACCGATCCACCATCATTCTGCCCCCGTTATGTCCCTCTCAGGCTCTACTCACATCTAATCAACAGGACCGAGCTACCTGAATTTAAACAAAACAAGATTTTAAAAAATGTAATTTCCACAAATTTCTGAACTGAATATGGTGTCACTTACAGCTCCAGAGCTTTATTTCTACCAACACACGGCGAATCCGAGGATCTATTTGAAAGAGAATCTGTGATTCTTTGATTCAAAATGGCTCGTATTACATTACAATTACCTACACTCGGTTTAAATGCATTTCAGTGTTTCCATAGAGAACAATACTAAACAGAACGTAGTACCATGCTCATAAAAATGTGGTGCATTGCTTTATCAAGCCATTTCAGCCAGCTCATGATAACTGTCAAATATTTTTCAGCTCCGATTGCTTGCCATTGCATCTTCTCATGGGTGATGGAGTTCCTGAAGACTTTTTCACCAAAAAAAAAAAAATCCCATAATTTTTTGACAGCTATTGTCTTGTTGTGTTGCTCACTCATTAAATCCTAAAGAAAACACTTTCATCCCCATCCAAGGGAAACATAAAAGCTTGTATGTTTGTGCTGCTTTAAAAACCCAGCTATCAGACGCTCAAACCCTCGAGCTGAAGCTTTGGGTAAACATGATTAGTCTTGTGTTTTACTTTTATTGTTCACCAGTTTGTCGAGCGTGTTTTGGGAAACCGATGTTGCCAAACCAAACCATGCACTTCAATAAGGCTACAGTATGTTTATAAGGAAGACACACTGCAGGGACCTTGAAGAAAAAATATTTAAGACCCTTTTTTAATTTACAAATGGTTAGTACAGCATTGAATTAAATCTGCACTCCTCGCATCAAGGCTATTGAGCTGTCGAGGAGGAGGATGCTGGTGGCAAGAATACTAGTGTTCATGAATACTATCTAAGTCTTGCAGGCATTTTTCTGTCAGCCATTACATATTTAGATGAATAAACAGTAACATGTGACCAAGCGGGAATTGCTTAAGGAGGAAGAGTTATGTATCGAGTTCATTAGTGTATAATATAAACAGTATGTAGTGTACCGTATCAGTGAGATATATATATATATATATATACTATATATATATATATGTATATATATATATATAGTAAGTCAACATTTTTGAAGTGGAACCGCCAAATTCTCGCTTTGTCTTAGCATTTTTTATCGGTTATGTCGATTCTTTTATGTCACCGAACCCTGATATCTCGAGCACAAGGGGGGAAAAGTTTGGCATTTAACGTCGGTTATCTCGGTGCAGCCGCAGAAGAACTCGCGGAAGTGGCGGAAAAATCAAGCCTTACAGCTGCTACAGGTGTTGTATTGTATACTGGTGAATCTCTGCTGTTAGTTAGTGCACATATGCCTTTTGTTGTTAAATGTTATGCGATGAACGGGAGGCGAAAGCCGCGCTTGGCGGCACGGAACGTGTGATGACCAGCAAAATCATAGAATGAACACCGGCAGGATCGGGGGGGAATCCGCGGTGCGCTTTGGGAAGAAAAGAGCAGCCGTTGAGAGAGTGCCGGTGTGAAGGCACGTACCGGGATACACATGAGCGATAACAACGACCGCCATGAACCAACATATACCAACAATAACGGACAGTGAGAGTGTGGAAGTTTAAATAGGAGCTGGTGATGATGCTAAACAAGCACCATATGTGCGCGGTTGAAGCCGGGAGCTTCAGAGAAAGCGGCAGAGAAAGCACCTGCCACGCTGAAGGGGGCTGAAGGGGGCGTGGCAGGTGGATTCCTGACCGATAAACATGTACTGTATGTATTTTTATAGCATGCCTTCATCAAACAAATCGCGGCAACGCCGTTGTGTAAAAAAACCCTTCAAAAACACGTGCATGCACATTCTCATTTATTAACGCACATCATGTACATGAAATTTCAAGCACGTTAATATATTGCTGCCATTTTGATTTTCATTTATCTCGATCATCGGTTATCTCGATGCTTTTTGGCGACCCCCTAGGACATCGACATAACCGGGTTCCACTGTATATATACAGTGCAACCTTGATACTCGCTGGGGTTACGTTCTATGACCCCTCACGTTTTGACTCCTTCTTTTGATAGGTCCTTTTTCAAGGGGAATTGTACATGTACTATACTATAAACTATAAAATAAATTGTGAATTACTTGTCATAAATGTTTTATTTACAATAATGTTACTCGCGGCTTCATCAGATGTTTCGCGAGTTACTCTTAGTTACTCTCTTTCCAAATGAAAAGGTCCACTGTGTCCACTGTGGTTCCACTGTGTGTGTGTATATATACAGTAGAATTTTGGCAAAAAAAAAATTCATGAATTAATCTATTTATTATATCCAGTGGTGGACAATAACAAATTAAATGAAGCTTGTTTCTGTACGTAAGTAGCTTTTTCACGTATCTGTACTTTACTGAAGTATTTCCATTTGGGGAGACTTTTACTTTAACTTCACTACATTTTAAAGTCAGATATCTTACTTTATACTCAACTACATTTAGCAAAATCAGTCTTACCTTTTTGTTTGAGTGGATTAAAAACGTAATCAGGGTCTGTTTAGAACCTGTTTTGATTACCGCTCGGTGGTATCTACTTAGCACGAGCGTGCATTCTACATCAATTCAACAGCAAGCAGAACATTTTAAGACTAATACATGATTGAAGAAATTCCTGACTTTAACTTGCCACAAAACCTGTGGGCTTATTTGCATGATTTCTTTTTTTTTAAGTAGTTTGAAACAAAGGTTTTAAAGGCTCATGATAATTGTAATAAATATCAGTGTTTGATTAATATCATTCTATTAATAGATCTGTGTGTTAAGAGTAACATTACAGTCTTCTTACATAAACTGAGTTGATTAAGCAAAGAATTTTGCGACATAAATGATGATAGGAACATTATAGCCATAATAAATCACAGTACTTTGGATACTTAATTAAATTTAAAGGCAAATACTTTTGTAATTTTACTCAAATGAAAGTTTAAAGGAAGCACTTTGTCTAATGCTCCAAATATTTGTGCAGTATTCCTAACCCTACTTGATTAAAACCAGAAAGAGAAAAAAATGGAAAACTGGGGTGTCCTGTGTAGACAATTTCTCAACTTCAGCTACACCATTTGAGTATGTAAACTAGTCACCTCATTTAAATCACAACGCAAAAAATCTCTATGACTATGTACATCTATTTGACCCTCCAACAACTATTCAATTATACCCTATAGTCAGTAATAAGAGGAAAAGCATTTCAATCAAAATAACGCTCCACAAAATAAGACTAGGCGATGCGAGAACAGGTGCATTGAGGTCAAAGAGTTCTGTGTGTTGGGTTGGAGGTGAAGAGTGTGGTTATTATCTCGAAGGAGTAAACCTACTTTTCCACACCCTGATGCCACCACAAGCACTATGGGGGAGAGATGATAAATAGCTTGCACTTGACAGTTTAAAACATGCAATCAGTTTCCTTGTGCAGTTCCCCTCTCCTGAGAGACCCTGCACCTGCTGTGGGTCAATATGGAGAGGCTAATTCTCTGAAGAGAAGCGCTTAAGTGCACAAAGTTGGACGGGAACGAGCGCTGCAAATAAAGCACTGACAGTCACTCACCTTTGATTTGCACCTAATTAGCTGACTGGAATTAAACTCGCATCTCTGTGGCAACACACATAAATAATAAAGTCTGTGACTAATTCCAGCACTAATGGCTAAAGATGGTAATTTGATCAAAGTCATAAAGCATGGTCACACACTGATTCACATGAAGACCGTGTGCCTTGCGTGATTACCGAGGTGAAGTCTTCGCTAGGTGATTGATCCTGTACATTAGATACATAAAGAGAAAAAAACTTCTTTCATAGATGCATAAAATAAATAGTCCACCTTTAATACACTATATACAATTTAAATATTGGGGCATCTGACTTTTTCAACCAGATGAAGTTTTTTCTCTAACTGTAAACACAAAGGTGGAGGCACACACATGGCACCACATGAGTTGGAGTGGAAGATCTTGAGTGGCCTGAGATAGTGTGTATATGCATTTATTAGGGATGTTACAATTCATCGATTCGCATCAGTGTATCGGCATAAAAGTTAACGATCTGACGCATCGATTTAAAAACGTCTGCATCGGATACAAGGCAATTATATTGTGACATAATTTTTAACATATTCATATTGGAATAAAATGACTTTTTTATATATAGTAGTGAATGCACTCTATTTTTATTAATTAGAAAGTGAGAATTTGTGACCAATTTTTTTAGATGTAGATTAATTTCTCTTCGTTAAACTGTTTCTTGTGCGCGTCCTCTCAGCACCGCCGCTGTTACGTGAATATGACGTATCACAACACTGCGGAGACCGAGGCGTGTCCTGAGAGTCACATAGAGACAAGGAAAAATAACATCTGGTTTCCTAGAAGTCAAAAAGCACTTTCCAAGAACCCAAGAAATCAAAGTGAACTATCTGTACTACCGTAATATCCGGACTATAAAAAAACACCCATATATAAGCCCACTGAACCCACTGAATTTGACAAAGATTTTTATTTTAAACATAAACAAGCCGCAGGCTTATACACTGAAACTAATGAACTTTACACAGGCTTTAACGAAAGACAGTGTCTATTACACGGTGAAACGGGTGAAATAAGTTGTGGCTCCTTTAAGAGCAGAGCGGAATTTTGGGAATAGAAGGCCGCAGCATTTTTCCGGTATTAATGCATGTGTGCAAGACCGAGGAATATGTCATTATTTTCTGATGCTCATTTCTAGGTTTCTTTGACTAACTCTTAATGCTGTTGCCAAGAAAAATAAAAAAGCACAAGTTTTGGAAACCTGAAAAAAAGTAGTGGCTTATAGTCCGAAAAATATGGTATATTGAATTGCATAGCAGCATACAGTTTTTTTGTCCATCGCACCACTTTGCATTGCATCGGATCCAATCAAAATGAAATCGGAACGCACTGCACCGCAATAGGGCTGAATCGTATCGCATTGCGTCGATGCTGCATATGTTTATTTTTTCAATGTATCGTATCGTTGGCTATAAATCGAGATGCGCATCAGCGTCTCGACGTTTGGTGTCTCATAATGCTTTCCGTACCACTCATGCTCTTCCATACTATGTCTAAACTCTAATAAAATTCTTGATGTGCTTCATGATGTACTATCACCACTTCCTGGGCTTGTGTTGCTCCTGTGATCATTTTTGTGTGGACACAAAGATTTTATTTGTCACATTTTTTCAATGACAGAATTCCCCAGAGATAAAAACCATCTGTGACCCGTGTCTAATGGAGCATTTGCTACACGCAAACCTTTGCAACATAAACACACCAGTATCGTATGTGGCTTACGTGCAGTCATGAAACAATAAAAACTAGGGTATTTTTTGCTCAGCTGATTTATGCTTTACTTATCATTTCACAAGTTTTCTCGCTCCATTAAATGCTGCATATGCAATAGAAATATATCTCCATCGCTCGCAGTTCTGTGTACGGGCTCCGCCGACGCATAATCGCCTCCTAGTCTGTGGTGTGTGTCTCGAAAAGGCCACACAAGATCCATTTCACTGCTCGTAAAACAGTTCGGAACATTCAGGCCGCCATTAATAAGAAGGCGAGACAGACCGGGAAATACATTTTCGGGGCATCTTTGCAATGCAACAGCTCACGAGTCATAAATTTCAGCACAGAGGGGTCAAACAATGGCTTCTATATGAGCCCCTGCTGCAGAATCGCTGAACTATGAGGATTAATCACAGATATATTGTGCAAATGCCCCTGGCAGAGCAAACAGTATCTCACTACTACACCAGCACGGGGAATGAGAAAGTGTTCATAATCCTCCCATCGACCATCGCTACAAAGCATGGAGCAGTAAAAAAGAGAAAACCCTGCAGTATTATGTATTTGTTGTATTTGTGCTGATGCGGAAGGTTTGGAATGAATGGTTTAAAAATTGCGTCTAACCAAAAAGAACTTATCCCATTGATGTAGCTCACTGATGTAGTGCACTGTTGCTTGCCTACAAGGCCAAAAATGGACCAGCGCCATCTTACCTCAGTGACCTCATCACATCTCGCACTGCACCACGCTGTCTGAGATCCTCCAGCACTGTTCGACTGGTACCACCTTCTCTCAGAATGAGAGGTAAGTACACTTCAAGGCTTTTCTCTGTTCTGGCACCGAGGTGGTGGAATGAACTTCCCCTAGATGTCCGTACAGCAGAGTCCCTGACTATCTTCAAACAGCGATTGAAGACCTTCAGCTTCCTGAAACACTTAAATTAGCACTTTCCAAGTTTGTAGAATTCTGGGGTTATATTTATATTACGTTTGTAAGGTTCCTGGTGGTCTAGTGGTTAGGATGCGGCGCTCTCACCGCTGCGGCCCGGGTTCGGTCCCCGGTCAGGGAACCAACCCCAGCCACTTTCAGTGCTGGTCCCGAACCCAGATAAATGGGGAGGGTTGCGTTAGGAAGGACGTCCAGCGTAAAAACATGTGCCAAATCAAACATGCGGAGGATCCCCTGTGGCGACCCCTAACGGGAGAAGCCGAAGGAAAGTTTATTTATATTAAGTTTGTAATCTTGTGTACCAGTGTAGATTTATTCATTACTAGAGACTCAAAGCACTTTTATACATCGCTCTGGATAAGGGCGTCTGCTAAATGCCGCAAATGTAAATGTGTAGATTTGTACTGCTGCAATGATCATACACATGACAATTTGTCCATAAATTTATGCTTTGCATGGGTTGGATGGAAAATCCTGCTATAGAGCTCTGACCTTACTTAACACCATTAGGATAAATTGAAACACACTGTACCCAGGCCTCATCACCTCACCTACATCAGTACACGACTTTACTCACACCCCTGTGGCTGAATAAGCACAAATCTCCACAATCACACTCCAACATCTAACACCTTCCCAGAAGAGTCGAAGTTATTATAACAGCAAATGGGGACTAAATCTGGAATGCTCAAAATAAAACAACTAACTTTTGTCTATGTATTATATATTTGAGTATCAAAAGGTTCCAGGAAAATCATCCAGTCCAGTGAAAGCATCGATATTAAATTAGTAATCAATATCGGATGCAAAGAAGCCAAAAAACAATCAATAGGAGCTTTTAAGTTCTAAAAAAATATATATTTATTTAATTATTTATTACATTATTCTCTTTTATTATTATTGTTATTTTGACTGTTTTACTTGCTGCAGATTGTGAAGTTATATGTAAAACTGTTGAATTGAATTGCAGAATATTGGCAATTCATCATTATGGACAGCACCCATAATGTAAGAAAGAAAATGGAAGTGTGAGGTCGGGCTATAAAGACACTGCTCGAGGCTGCTTAGCTTACCATTTCCTTTCATTCCATCTAGTAGCTCGGCAGGAAAAACGCTGGCCACACGGAAAGAAAAGGAATGACTGTGTCTTAGCATTGCAAAGCAAAACTCGCATTTCCTTCTCTTATTGAGGCACCTGAGAAGGTGCAAATCGAACACAAAGCATACTGTGACTGGACAAGGAGATTTGCAAACCCTCAAGGATTAAGTGCGTTGCAAAAGTAAATGCACCCATCTAGGGTTTATGTAAAAACTGACATTAAAAATTTGAGCTTTAACTATTTACACAAATAATTATAATAGTTTACAAAGAAGCTTTTTCAGGCTGGTTGAGTTTATATTTCCTTTTTTTGTGCAAGTTGATTTATATTTTATGTTTTATGTTCGTGATTTTGCGTAATGTTAAATATGTGCTTAGGCTTGTCATTGTGCTATTGTTAATTATGTAGACACTGAATTTATACACTCATTTTTTTTTTCTTTTTTGTACTCGTTTTGTTTTTTGTGGTTATTATTGTATTTTTTTATTTGGTTGTTTTGACCTTATGTAAAAGTCTAACCAGGGATGAGGGCTGCAAACTGGCTTAATGTTATATGCCCTATTTACATGCCATTGTGTGTCAGTGTGCAACAATGTCTAGTGTATTGTCCCTGTTAAAAAATCATACAAACATTTCAGACATCATCTAGAATAAATGTTCATTGGATTTAAACATGAATATAGAAAACTTTCACAGAGTAATTATTGACAATGTTTTTATATATACAACCGACTGCAAATCAAAACCTTTCTGAAGCAGGGTTATAATGGGAAATTAATGGAATGGGGGTGTTTTGTGAAAAAGATTAGTCCTAGAAATGTGAAAGACAAAAAGGAAAGCCTAAATTGATCAAATTGAACTCTTCAAAGTTTCTCTAATCTACAACAATCATTTCACCTGCAACAAACCCTAAAGGCATATTATAATCTGAGAGTTCTGTCAAAAGAGCAGCCACAAAAGTAAACATTTAATAGCACAAATAAGTCAAAGTTTAAAAATACATATATTAATTAATTTCTACTTATATATAAAGTGACTCACCCAGACATTTTCCACAGACAACAGCTAATTATATGAAATTAGGATTTTCTATGAAAGTTAATCATGAACTATGGTGCGTATTCTTACGTGTTATTAAAGCTCGGAGGCCAGCGTAGCCTTCACACTGCTGCAGAATACACACTTCCTTCAAGCTAAATTACCGCTGCCCTGTGAAGATCCTTCATATATTAGCTGCATTAGCAGTGGCAATAAATTAAATGTCACTTTATTAAAGCATTAACGGGCAAACCGTGCAATTCCGCCTTCTGTCCATCAGCCCGCATCTGCAAATCAAAGCCAGGGTGTAGAGAAAAAAATCGGATTCATTTTATGAAAAGAAGTGGTGTAACCAATAGTGAAACAGAGGATTGTATTGCAAAGAGAAAAAGGGGACAACAACAATCTCAATTTTTTTTTTTTTTTTAACAACAAAAATATTCCCAAGTAAAAATTCTGAAATTACATTGCCTTACAAAATATCTCTGTAGGACTTCTATACAAAAAAGCTATTAATAAAATGTATATTGAATTAGATTCAACACAATGTGATTCGATGCAGTGAAATAAATATGATGCTATGCAATTTAATATGGTACCGATCGTTCGCTTTCTTAGGTTGAAACAGACATCAAATCAAAAATTTACTTAAGTACCTTCTGCCTTCTAATGCGAATCTGTGAATCTTACCATCCCATCCCTATATATGTATATGGATGATACACAAGAGTTAGATTATACTCTACATTATGCATCATCTTGTGTAAAAGATTTACACTCCTACAATGAGCTTCTGGCTTACCGAGTCACCGAGACTGATGCTTTTGTGTTACTGCTTAAACATACGGGGACATAATTTTTCTAATAGTCGTATCCTTTCATCCTAGAGAACGACAGAGTAAAGCTGGGGGAAGAGATCTGTCTCTCAATATTACTGTATTATTAGGAAAGGAAACAAAAAATAAAAATAGCAGAAGAGACAGATTCCTCATTAACGACACCTCTGCGTCTGTATATGCACCATTTCCCGTGTTGGCTTGCCAAGAACTTAGGTGTATTAATAAACTGTCTGGAACAAAGAACTCGCTGACAGCTGCCAAAGATGAAATCAACGGAGCGAACGGGAAAAAGGAAAGTTTAACTAAATGAATAAGGTTTTCTTTCCAGAACAAAGAATTTGTCGCATGTCAAAAAAAAAGACAATTGGCCGCCATTTGGTGTGCGGTAACAGCGATTCTTCTCAAAGTGAAAACCCACAGATCTAACAACAGCACAATGGAACCACAGGTATAAACGTGATCGCATCAGGAAATTACAGTGGCTCGTTAACTAGCTAGCAATTGTTTAAATATTTTTTTCTATTCAAATTTGGAAATAAAGACGCTACGTAGTTTTTATTGTCAGGAAAAAAGTTATTAGGGATTTGTGCAAATTCAAGATAAATGGATTTAGAGCAACTCTTGTGCTTGGTTTTCATTTTTCTGTAGTCCAAAGTTGTCTTTCTTTGCACCCCACGCATTTGCCGAGCGATCGCGCGTCCCGTAATTAGAATCAATCTGTAATTACAGTCTCCACTGTGTTAACCAGCAGCTCTATCACCTTTTATTAGCAGAATAACACTGCCTGTCTTACATCATTGACCTTCACTACCATGCTGAAAAGCTCAAAGAAGTAGTATCATAAAAAAGAATTGCAGGTATAACTAGAGTGACAAATAATACATATATTTATACATGTAATAATAAGTAAAAAATAAATAAATAAATAAATAAATATATATATATATATATATATATATATATATATATAATATTTTAAATGTAATGAGAATTAAATACAAAGAAAAAGTCACAATCAAAGAGAGGCCATGAAATACACAGACAAAAAAAGAAAAAATCCTTAGAAAAAAAGAACGTTCACTCCACTTCACAGGATTCTGACAAATATTGTCCTAACAAGCTGTTAAGCATCAGTAGATGTTTCAATGTGTGGGACAGAAGCCAGACTGAAGAATGTTTTCTGCCTAATGAGGAAGCAAATCCTCCTTCGTCTTTGCTATGCGCCACGAACCCTCCCAACTATGGTACGGTATTTTTCTGATGTCTGCATAATTTTCAAATGTCTCATTTACACCGCAAAGAAACAGTACTGTAACTATGTTCACTGATATTTATCAGATCTGCATGTTAAATTACTAGGAACAGCATTCTGGATAGACATCTTTCTCCACACAATTTGGATAAAAAAAAATAAAAAAGACATTTTACAGCACAAAAGGGACATCAGTGAGATCATTGAGAAAGCCAGCTTACTGTAGAACAAATAAACCTTTAGAGGACACATAACAGTCAGGGAAATTGGGAAACTGGTAGCTCATTGGATACGATTTTTCACTCCTGATCAGCTGGTTATGGGTTCAAATCCCAGCACCACCAATCTGCCACTGTTGGGTCCTTGAGCAAGGCCCTTAACCCCCTTAATTACTCAGCTGTATAACTGAGATAACGGCATCGGCATTTTTATCAATCTCAAACTCTATGATTAGATAGATAGATAGATAGATAGATAGATAGATAGATAGATAGATAGATAGATAGATAGATAGATAGATAGATAGATAGATAATCTTCAGAATGTTTCCCAATTACATCATTTTTTTTTTTAGTTTTAGTTACTTTTAATAGTGCATCAATAGTTTTGTTTTTATAAAAATTTAAATAATTAAAATCATTAATTTATTATCATCATTACTTTAAGGTTCTATTACTGTTCATTGAAGTGTTAGCTTCCTATATATAGTAAAAGACTTGATATTGTAAATAGGCATTTGACAAGGAATAAGTAAATTATCAAGAGACACTATAACAAAAATGCTAAAGAGAAAAGTTACTCAAGGTTGAACTGAGGTGTTTTGGCATTTATTACAGCCCAAAAAAAAAAGCAATTTAAACATGGATTCTATATATACAGAATATGCATGGTTTTATTTGGAATACAAATTTTAAATATTTCACATTGCATATATTGAAATTTCGGAAATAATTACACAATGAAATAAACAATCATTAATATCAAGCATTAATACCAAATTGACCATTTTGGACCATTGACAACAGCAAAAAGTGAGTATCAAAGTGCAAAATTAGAGCACCAGGAAAAACTAATGCCCTGAAAACCAATTCAGAACATGCTCAAGCCAACAGTATTCACAAGTATTTAAACTGACCAGTATCTCTGTCTTTACCAAATGGCACACACACACACACACACACACACACACACACACACACACTGAAATTTCGTCAAATCTCCATGACACTTCCTTTCAAGTTTACATCCTCACTCCTTTCATCCACAGTACATGCTTGTGAACCAGGAAAAAAATAACAAAGTCCTAATTAGCTAAAGCCTTCCTGATTAGTGTGCAGCCCAAGGCTAAATCAACTGAGCAGCTCTTCTCCTGTTTTTGCTAATTCAAAGCAAATTAGCAACATTTTTCCCATGAAGCAGAGCTCTATAATAATACTCTATAGGCAGATGTATAGCATGCAGATTAATCAGTGCCAGCATGCTTGTTTTACGATGCCCCCTGCGTGATTGTGATACGGAAGCTTGAATGCCAATTGCTTCCAACCTGTTAATCCATAACAGCAAAGCAATGAGAATCAGTGTGAATGTGCAGACGTAAATTGGTGGTTGATGAAGAAGAAAGTGCTGTCAATCAGGTGCCATAGGTTGCGTTTTACTGTTTTAGTGAAAAGAAAAGGTTTATTCAATATATCCAAAAGCTGCGCTTGAAAGACTTTGAGTGGCCTGCTATAGAGCTTTAGCCTCAACCATATTAAACACCTTTAGGATGAACTAGATTGTGAAGTTGTGGCAAGAGTAGGGAGCAGGTAGAGACAAGCCTGGAGAAGTCGAGATTTATAAGACTGTAGTGATACATACAATGTCGTATGGTTTAGATACAGTGGCACTGACAAAAAAACAGTATTCAGAGCTGGTGGTGGCAGGGTTGAAGATCCTCATATTTTCATTAATTAGAATGGACCATTGCTCGAATTGAGGGGACCCCCCCATTAGGCATCAGATTAAACAAGATTAAAGAAGATTAAACTTTCTTTCGGCTTCTCCCATTAGGGGTCCGATTTGGCACATGTTTTTACGCTGGATGCCCTTCCTAACGCAACTCTCCCCATTTATCCTTGCTGGAGACCCAAGATTATTTTAGTAAAAGATATATGAAATATACAACAACGGGGGACCCCCCCATAAGACTTGACTCAGTTTGAGCACTGGGATGGACATGATTGGTAGAAGAATGCTGAGGATGGAGCCACCAGAAAGGAGGAAAATAGAAAGGCCAAGGAGGAGGTTCATTGATGTGGTGAGGGAGGACATGCAGGTAGTTGGTTTGAAAGAAACAGATGTAGAGGACAGAGTAGTATGGAGACGGATGATTCCCTTTTGACAGAAAGCACAATAAAGAGTAGCAACTTCTTAGAAGAATGGAGTACCAATGGCCTGACATCCACAGACTTTTGCCCAAATAGTGTATTTATAGCTGCTCCACATGCTGCATGTACCTAACATACTGTCCTTCATATTACTCTGACATGCATATACTTCATCGGAATGGCCTGGGGCAGGATAGGAGTAAAATATTCAGTAAAAAATGAAATATAAAAAGAGGGAGACAGGGATATAAAAAGCTACATCAATGGATTTTGTGGCAGTCTGACTGTTGGACACAAATGTAAGAATGAATTGTAATGGACTTGGGCAGGATATGGGGACCACGACACTCAAAGCAAGCATTAAATCACCATTTTACGTACAAGACTGAAGCTTTCACAAAGCTAAATAATTCTCCATAAAGTGCATAAAGCAAGCCTTGCCAGATGATGCCCACTCACATCATCCTTTTATATCATCCTTCATGCATTACACACAGTGTATAAAAGTTCTGTTCTAAGGCTCTGGCAGCCAGTGTCTGTGATCAGACCAGGTCCCAGGTTCCATCAGGGTTGAGTAGTGATTTAACGTGTCAAGTTGTTGAGTGCTGTTTTTAGTGAAGAAGAGTGGTGTGCAAATTTCTGCTAAACCATGACACACTAATATAAAGATTTGTGCTGCTCTGAATTTCAGTTGAAAATACCGGAGAAAAGTGCACCGTAAGTGAGACTAGTCATTTTTGTTTATATGTATTTTCAATGCGGTCTAAGGGCTCTATTCAGGAGTTGAGTTAAGCATGCAGTGAGAGTTTAACATTGTTATTACAACTGAAGATGAACAGGAACACTATTAAGAAGTTACATGAGAGAAATTGGGAGGAGCCTAAAACAGAGGCATGTCTAGTTCACATCTAAAATAATAGTGGAAGGTGGAGCCGGGTGGAACGAGCGGTAAGAAACACCTGCAGCTGATGAGACTAATCAGTCCACTCTGTTTTAGTCCAGCGACGCCAATATAGAGAGAGATCCACCAAGCAGAGAAGAGCGGAAGGGTCGCCGAATGGTGACTGAGCACGGGCAGGTGCTGGAGAAAGAGATGCCTGCTGGCAAGTGGACTCGGACGGTCGCCAGGAAAAGGCGTGCTGGTCTGCCAGGAAACTCAGACAGGTGATAGAAAGGGAAATCGTGTCAATCCCCGAGTGAGACAGGCGGAACATTTTAAAATGTTATGCCCTGAGTGTAGCATGTGTATGGAGACTCCCCTGACATTTTAAATCAATAAAATCTTCACTTGTGTCCCCCTTTTCATTTCTTTGTGTTACATGACAGAATACGACACCTACAAATAGTTGCAACTTGAATCATGGCATGCTCACCCCAAAATATATAAGGTGCAGGGGCAATGGTGGTGGGTTACTGGGTAAACATTTAGATCTGGCCATTCAGGTCAAAGAGATAAAGCTGATGTTCTCCTAGTTGACCTTACGCCATGTGGGCTGGATGCAAATCTCCTGCTGTATTCATGTGTAGGCGATAGATAAAGCATGCAGATACATTCATTCAACATACAAAATTGCGATACAAAAATGACCAAAAACAAATCAAAACAATGAGACAAAGATACAATAACCAAACCAAGTGAAAAGAGAACATCTACAGAAGACATTCTTGGAAAGACAAATATGGGACACTGAGTATGTTGTGAGGTAAGTTTTTATACAGGTGCTAATTACAAGACAATGCGCTTCAGGTACAAAAAGTCATGTGACAGGAAATGTGTAGTAGCTTTTAAAAAATGTGGACCCTGTCATATTCTGTCTCATTTTGGGTGCTAGATTTCATCCACAGTCACATCCGATGGGTTTGGCATCCAATGGGTTGCAATACACTATGATCCAGCATTTATCCTGACACAATTTCAGCCAAATTAATTATATTTAAATCAATTGTAATGTCTCAAATTAGGACAAACCATACATGCATACAGCACTGCCAAACTAATGAGTCCAGTTTGAGCATTTTAATACAATACAGCAGAGTTGCAGCTCAAAACAAACCGAAAGAATTCAAGCCTTTAACAGAAGGTGCATGGTCAAGGGCAGGAAATTTCCAAACTTCTAAAATCTCTTAATGAGAAAAGTAAAAGCAGCGGCTGCTTCTAATGAGCTACATGTGTTTGCAAGTTCGGAAAACATGCCGTGTACGACAGGATGTTTTCAAAAATTTCCGCAAGCCTTTCCGAGTTTTAATGAGACATTTGCATTCATTCCAGGGAAAAACCAACGCGAACCATGTAACCCTACTGAGTACAATTATTTCACACCCAGAATCCACCAGAAGCATTACCATTATCTATCCAGCTAAAAGACAACTACTTTTTTTAACAAGCATTGTTAACCAGAAGGTAGACATGTTGAATCTTGAGCTTGAACTTTTTTGTCAGACAGTTGTTTCATGGAAATAATTACTCATTTATGTTCAGTGGACCACTTGTTAGGACAAGCTAGTAATACTTCATGAGGTATTTTACACAAAAGAAAAGTCCACACAGGACCTTGTTTTGCAAGTACTTACCCCATAAACCTTTCTACATTTTGCAGCCATAAGGATAAAAACGGACTTCATTGAAAACATTGACAATGATTTCTGCCCTCTCCAAAAAAAAGCCACATACTCTAATATTTCATTGAACTGCCTTCAGCTTTGATTACGGCATGCATTCTCCGTGGCATTGTTTTGATACGCTTCTGCAATGTCACTACATTTATTCCCATCCAGAGTTGCTGTTATTTTTCAAAAAGATCTTGTATTGATGATGGGAAAATCGGACTGCTGCGCAATGTCTTCTCCAGCACATCCCAAAGATTCTTAAATGGTGTTAACGTCTGGACTCTGTGGTGGCCGTTCCATGTGTGAAAATGACGTCTCATGCTCCCTGAACCACTTTTTCACAATTTGAGCCCAATGAATCCTGGCATTGTCATCTTGGAATATACCTGTGGCATCAGGGATGAAAAAAATCCTTTGATGGTATAACCTGGTCATTCATGTAATATAATCATGTAGCCAGCTGACCTCATTCTTTGGGCACACAATGTTGCTGAACCCAGACCTGACCAACTGCAGCAGCCCCAGATCATAGCACTGGCCCCACACAGTATTGTACAGTTAACCTCTTTCAACTTAACCCTCAACAGTTTCCCAATCCTGGTTGATCAAAACATTTCCACACTTTACTTCATGGTGGGGATGGTCTAAAGCTGTCTAAACCCAATTATCAGACCAGAAAGGCTTTCTACCTGAGTTTCATAATGGCTTTCTTTTCAAAAACCTTCCATTCAGAACCCTGCAAAATTTGATCAAGTGAACCAATCATGTATGTAAGACACTGTAGCTTAGGTTGCCTTATTAAGGTTGCCCCTTTTTTCACATCAATCCTTAACCGTTTTGCAATTCAATTGTTGATCAAAATACCACCACACCATGCTTTATAGGGATGGTTTGGAGCTCTCTAAAAACAGAGCACTTTGTACCCATACCTTTCATGAAAGCAGAGAGGCTTTCTACTTGTTTGTTGAGTCTTCTAATGGCTTTCTACTTGCCACTCTCCAATTTGAAATTCTGCAAAATTTGACCAAGTGGACACTACCATTTATGTAAGGCTTAGGACCTTTATTAAGTTAGAGTTTCCCTTACTTTTGCCTTAACCTTCAACAGTTTTTCAATCCTTGTTGATCAAAACAACACACTTTACAGTGGAGATGGCTTGAATGGCTTTGAGGTGTCTAAAAATAGCAGTTGTACCCAAACCTTTCATTAAACCAGGGAGGCTTTCTACTTGTTTGTTGTGTCTCTAAATGGCTAATGCTTTCTTCTCAACACTCTTCCATTCAGAACTCTACAAGATGTAATCAAGTGGATTTACCAGGCATTCAAGGACTGACTTAATAAGCCTTTATTTCTGGAACCTCAGAATTTAGAATGGATTTTCTATGAATATCCATGAAATCACCCAACAACAAGGGAAGAAATACTCATGTAACAGCACACCTACTGTCATTAGTTATATACTGCACTGAAACTCAATTGTATATTTATTTTTTGTGCAGTTATATATTATCAAGTTTTTGCATACCATTTTCAGCCAAATATACATTTCCATTTTGATTTTGAGGGAGGAATGGCAGCCATTTTGAAACATGCCTGAGCATTTAGACAAATGTAATATATTTTAATAGTACAAGTGCAAGCAGATGCAAGTATAAAATAAATAAGGTTTACTTATATAATAAGTTACTTATATAAATTTTTCTTGGATATAATATAAATATCCAAGAAAAACTATACAAACTGGGACTAAACCAAAGACTGTGAAACTGAAAAATGAGTAAAAAATTAAACAAAGGCTTTGATAAGAATAAAACAAAGAGGTATAAAGTGCTGTGCAAAAAGTATTTGCCCATTCCTGATTCTTTTAATTTTTTCATATCTGTCTCAATGAGATGATTCAAATCTTCAAGCAAGTAAATATAATAAGCTGTTTTCAAATTATAATTTCATTTGTTAAGGGAAAAAAGCTGGCCAAACCTACCTTGACAAAAGTGAAAAAGTAATTGCTCCTAAATCTAATAACTTGTTGTGACACCATTGACGGCAACAACTGCAATCAAGCATTTGCGATAACCGGCAATGAGTCTTTCACACCGCTGTGGAGGAATATTGACCCGCTCTCCTTTGCAGAATTGTTTGAATTTAGCCACATTGGAGGGTTTTCAAGCAGGAAAGTCAGCTCGAAGGAGGAATAATCTGTATTTTTTTTTTATTTAAATTTAATAGATAGTTATTCATATATATAATCATAAAATTAAAATTAAAGTACAATTTTGAGGAAAAAAACTTTCGCTATGCATATCAAATTGAGAAGATTTAACTTCTCACTAAAAACCAATTTTAGAAATTTGACATTTTGGGGGCTGAGTTTAATAAACATATACGTTAGTCATTCAGTTACAGTATGTAGGTAGCGCACTATGGTGTGAACTCATATACCATAGCATAGTATAGATTTATTATTTATTTTCTTTTATTATTATTATTATTATTTATAACATCATGTTTCCATACATTATGGTACAATTATTTTTATTTTATTAGTATTTTTAAGGCATAAAAAAACAATTCGCATGATTTCAATGGCATAGTCGATCATTTGTATCTTAAAACAATTTTCGTACGTCATACATAAAATGGTTTACGGCATGTTGTTCAGTGGACCTTTATCTTTTCAAATAAACCGGGATGAGCAGCAGTGGATGTCTTTGACTCGTTATTACAATAATAATGTAAGTGGTGCATTTTTTTTATGCATGTTGTTGTTGTGTACTGCTTACACAAATTCAGCAAATACATTCGTTATACGTTTTCCATTGAAAAACAGTGATCTAAAATCGCTGCTTGAGACTTAGACCTTTAGAATAATGTATAGTTAGTCATGGTTACTCTTCTCCCTATTTATTTAATCTATTGCTAAACATTAACACCTGAGAACAACGGGATATCGGTTGCGCAGGCGCGGCGCTGAAGGCTAAGGGGGTTAAAGTCTGCCAAAGATGTCAGTTATGGATGTATGTCTACATTGCTGAAAGTGATAAAGATTTGACTGACAGCTACATCATGAATCTTTCCTCTGTCACACTTCCCACTGTGTGACCTCTATTTTCGATCATTTATTTAAAAAGGTATATATATATATATATATATATATATATATATATATATATATATATATATATATATATAAATATATAAATAAAATTGTATTAACAGATTGCAGCTTTAACATGTATAAATCATACTGCGTTTCATATTCATATTTATGAAAATGACATGGATTATGACAGTGACATAACGGATCTAAGTCAGAACTGGGGCACATCCATGCAGGGGAGGTGGTGATGTGAAAGTTTGTAATTGTGTGACAAAGTGCTTATTTACTGCTGTTTGTTCAAAGAAGACAGAATTGTGGGTAATTAGGCATTGCTGGGTTAGTTTCACGGTGTTACATTTAGCTTATGAGTTTGTTCTGCAAACCCTGTTGGAAAATGATCAAATCTCATCCTGATATGTTAGCATTACTAGTCATGCCGACATTAAGAGGTGTGCATATCCGACATAGCCTTTTGCAAACCAGGAAAGACACAGTACTAAAGCACAATCCGATACCAATAAAAGCTTTCTTTCGGCTTCTCCCATTAGGGGTCGCCACAGCAGACCCGCCACATGTTTTTACGCTGGATGCCCTTCCTAACGCAACCCTCCCCATTTATCCGGGCTTGGGACTGGCACTAAGAGTGACTGGGGTTGGTTCCCTGACCGGGGATCGAACCCAGGCCGCAGCGGTGAAAGCACCGCATCCTAACCACTAGACCACCAGGGACCCACAATCCGATACCAATAAGCTGGGTCAAATGTTGATGGTTAAGGGAATTGCTTATAAGCCCAGCAATGGCAGCTTGGTGGTAGTGCTAATTGAACCTATAACCTTCCAATCAGAGGTCTGATCCACTGAGCTACCATTTCCACCAGACTTCTTACTAAATTATAAATCATTATTGTGATTCTTTCACCTGTATTAAAGTCAAGTGGCTTTTTTATTTTACTTCAAATATATACAGCTGGTACAGTATACAACAAAACGCAAAACAACGCTCCCCAGGACCAAAAAAAGCATCAATTTACACTGGACAAGGTGCTACATAAGGCAACGTAAGCACAAACGCATAATACTGTATTTTCTGTCCGAGTTCTTGAATGTCCTTATTAAATGTAGGAAATCTGGGTGAGTAAAGTGAACCAGTGCACGATAGGTGTGCTAGCTTCCCCTTTTAGGCCATATCTAATACTGCTGCAGTCTCCTAAGAGGCTCAGAAACCTCCACTCCCTTGAACCACCGGCTATAAAAATATCCAGCAGTGGACAACAGCACGATGGGACGCAAAAACAGGTCAGCGAAGTCTCTTTGATGTGTGCGGGGACACTTGGGAAAACGGTGCCTACTTGGCGAACTAGCAGGCTGACAAGTCATACATGTTATCTATTAATGACTCTTACCCTATAAATCTATGCTGCATTAAGACCCTGATCAAGTCACAACGAATGCATGTTACCTACTTTTAACTTTGAAACAGTTTCATGTTATAGTTCAAAGGCTACTTGGTTAGGGTACGTTCACATCCTGCAGGGACCCCTAAATGTTCGCCTGCTAAATTAACTAAATGCAATCAGTTGTTGTTTATTACTTTTCAGTGTCCCCTATAAAGTTTCTTTAGTTTGTTTCTCGTACAACTATATGAAATTGTATATAAGGATTTATACCATGGTCTGTCTGAATACTCAGTTATGATTGGCTGGAAAATTTAAATTTAAAATGGGAAATCTAATGAAAAACATCACAGAGTTAACATTCACCCACAATCAATCAATTAATCCATTAATCAATCTCTCTCACACCCCCCCCTTATGGTATGGGAAGACTGCTTCAGAATTTAAAGACATACCTCTGTTTTAATGGAGACAAAATGGAACTCTCAAAAGAAGCCGATCAGAAGACCGCAGCGATCTCGTGTGGGAGTATGAATGAAGAAGATTACTGATGCATTGGGACATGAGATCAGAAGGCGTCATGTAAGCACAAAGCATTCAGCATGAAGGACTTGCACATGACATCCAAAGAGCATCTTTTTTTTTTTTTACGTTAAAAGTCACTCATCTTTTCAAACAGCGAATACGTTCTCATTGTTTTGTATGAGGTGAGGCACATCTTGAATGGAGCTGCAGCTTGTATATATATACATACACAGTGTATATGTATAGTATATATACAGTATATATATATATAGTAACCAAAAAACGCGAGGTTTCGACTCCTTCTCCTTTTGATGTTTACTTTTTCAAGGGGAATTGTACATGTACTGTACTGTAAACTCAACAAAATTTGTGAATTACTTGTCATAAACATTTTATTTGGTACTTTAAATGAATAATACAAAAACTAAAAAGGTTTTCAAACATTTTTATGTAATTTATTAGTACAAACTCTGTTTTAAAATTTAACTCCGTACTTTCGAGCCACTCGCGGCTTCTCGCAAACTATCAGATTTTTCGCGAGTTAGTCCGGTTTCAATTGAAAAGTCGCGTATCGAGGGTCCGTGTATATATATATATATATATATATATATATATATATATATATATATATATATATATATATATATATCATCTCAAATAATTTTTAATATGCAACAAACCAGGGCATTTTTGTCAATAGAGTATAGTGTATCTGATGTATATAGTGTATTATACAGTAGTCTATATATAGCTGTATTTGATATATTGAAGAGTTCTGTAACACATATATTTACCATTTATGAAAAAAGTGTATCTAGTTTCTTTCCTTAATTACAATCTGTTAATTTAGTCTCTGATGACTGTTTATAGCAGCTATAACACAAGCGGGAAAAGGAACTAACTTGATGTTTTACAACAGTAAATGTAGCCATAAGTAGATAAAAAAAATATGCTTGGGTTGTTTTTATGGGTTATATGTGTTGCTAATAAAAAAAGTAGATTGTAAAATAAAGAAAATAACCTTCTGGGGATCGAACATTAACTTTGCTTTCCATTAAGTCTTATCCTAGTGTTAAATATGTTCCTATTACATTGCGTTTTATTGCGTTAAAAAAAGGCTTGTATGAAACAGGCGTTGATTATAGTGAGCACTTGAACTGATGGGGAGCTCAGTGGTTACCTCCCAGAAGTCTGAGAAATTGAATTTTGTAGAGCATCTTACTGGCAAAACACCTACTACACTATATTCAATGCAAGTTCTGCTGCAGTATAATGTAACATTCATGTGTATGCTTGTATTTTATAGAGATAATCATGGCTAGTAAGAAAACAGTTTCCGGGAAATATTTAACTTTTGAGTCATGGATTATGAGGACCAGAGTCTTTGTTATAACATTATTGTGAAAACCATTCTGTTCTGTATACATAGAACAACAATTAGATTTAGACGTGTGTGTCTCACTTTTTGTTTTAGAAGAGCAATATGCGAGGGCGAGTTGATGGCTCTGTTGTTGACAGAAGGTCGGGGGTTCAATCCTCAGCCTTGTCAAGCTGCCATTGTTGGGGCCTTGGGCAAGCACTTTAACACTCTATGTTTCAGTAGAGCTGTTTCATGGCTGACCCGGCCCCCCTGACCCCAGCTTTCTAACAAGCTGGGATATGCAAAGAAAGAATTTCACCATTCTATAATGTATTTTATATGTATAGTGTAAAATCCTCGTTCTTTTTAATGGTGTTGTATGTAATTGTGTTTCATTACTGTACTTAATAGATTTTTTGTCTGCTTTTTATTTTTACTGAGTATAAAAGATTTAAGCAACTTGTACTCTCTACTCAACTACATTTATGATTCAATATATGTACTTTTTACTCCATTATATTTTACAAATTGTACAAATTAATTTGTATTTTAGGAAATAAAACCCCACAAATCAACTGTTTTTTGCTTTGAGGTTGATGTTGAGGTTTAATGCATCTTTGAGCCTACATTTAATATGAGTCAAATATTTAAGTACTGTTCAAATCAAAGACTTTTATATAAGTCTTATTGGACTCTGTGATTTTTAACATGTAATAAAGTAAGTTTTACCATAAGGGAGCTATAATTTTACTCCAAGTATAATTTTCAGGTACTGCTTTTTAATTGAGTGTTTTTTGATTGGTATTGCTGAGATACTTGACTTCTCATTTTCTCCCCATAAGTACATCAATGAATCAATAAGTCTTCTGGTCAAAATAGAATTGAACAACTTTTGTCAAGAGCTTTTATTAAGAAACTTTAAGATCGTCAGCACATACAGTTTGCAGAACAGTGACAAAATAAGCCTACGAGATGCAGTTACATGTGCACAGATTTGCACGATCTCGCTGCTTACTAAAAAAAGAGATGAGAAATCTTCTGATTGTGTCCCCTTTCTAGATGTTACAGAGTGTCTGATAGAGGAGAAAAAACATCATCACTCATATCAAGCTAATCAGAACAAGCTTAATCACTGATAGTAAATTAGACACATCAGTAGTCAGGACTGCACCTTTATTCAGTGATAATGACTCCAAATGTGTCCTTAACTGCACAAGTTTTAAAAAAAAAATCATAAAATCACAATATTTTGTCATTTAAAAACCTCCATTAAAGTCCATATGGAAGGATTGGAATCTGGGCAGGAGAAAAGGAGTGAGATGGAAAAGAAAGAAAGTCTGAAAAGGAACATCCTTGGAATTCATGAAATGCCATTCATGAAATGTCAGCACACACACACACACACACACACACACACACACACACACACACACACACACACATAATTGGCATGAAACCATATTAGCCGTAAAGGCATCAAGTGGAACTTACGGGTGGATGGAGAAGCAGCGTGCGCACTGGTGCTGATGCTGAAGATCCAGAGCAGCCGGATGCATCCCGAGCGCACCATCCTCATCTTCCTCTCCATCCTCCAGCACTCTCCTAGAGCCCTTCGCTCTCTCTCTCTCTCTCACACACACACACACACACACACACACACACACACACACGCTGAAGTGCCGGTGCTGATGCTGCTCTCCGCACTACAGAGCAGAGTTTCTGCTCATAAATGTTGCGTCCCGGAAAACAAAACCAAAAGCATTAGATGCGCGCATCGGCTCGCGCTCCGTCTCTCTCTCTCTCTCTCTCTCTCTCTCTCTCTCTCTGTCTTTCTCGGGGTCTCTAATGAACAGAAAAGTCATTCAGCTCTCTGTCCGGCTCCGAAACTTCCACTGACTCGCCTCTTCTCTCTGCCTTAGCCTTATAAGAACATCCCCCCCTTCTACTCCGATTAGTACAGTCCAGCACACAGTTAAAGAACCATCAGAAGGGCGGGGATTCCGTAGTGGTACAATCCAAGGAACTCCAATTCACGTGATTGGACTGGATTAATGTTAGAGTGGAGTCATTGGAGTCATCATGAAGTGGATGGATGGATGGATGGATGGATGGATGGATGGATGGATAGATAGATAGATAGATAGATAGATAGATAGATAGATAGATAGATAGATAGATAGATAGATAGATAGATGCGGATTCTCCTTCTTTAGGTTTTTGGATTTTTTTTTATTTGTGGTCAAGCGTCCATGCAGGTGAGGTTTGACAGTATTTAAGGTTCATGATGTAAAATTTTAAGTGAAGGCAAAAGAAAATGAGGATAAAACGTAAAACAAATGAAAAAGCTTCCAATGTTACTAACGTAAAAATCATTAAAAGAGAAAGGTGATCCAAATCCACCACACAGATGAACAGGTGAGAAATAAAAATAAATAAATAAATAAATAAATAAATAAATAAATAAATAAATAAAAGAATAAAAGAATAAAATCGTACAAACAGATTAAAAGGCTTGGTAAATGCAGACAAAAGGGTAATGGAGCGTATATTTAGCGTGTGGGAAGTGAAGGTCTCTGGCGGCCGTGTTTGATGCTGTTTCCTCGAAAATGGAGTTTGCTTTGTGCTGTGATATGACAAATATCAACAGGCAGAGAAAAAATATCAAGCACACTAGATTTGACCACGCAAAACAGCGTATGTTGGTGGTGGACGACATGGATGAGGTGTGGACAAAATGGATGAGGTCCCAAGACAACAGTAAGAAAGCATCAAGGCTTAATATTGTTATGAACACAATTTCAAAATAAGCCAAAGACACCACAGTCCACAGAAACGACAGTTTTTATATTGTAGGTTATTATTTCAGCAGTTTTTCTGAACTCTGTTTCAGCAGACAAAACAGACAGGCAGGTGCTTTCTGTATTACAGTAGCAGCAGCAAGGGGTCATGCGTTCTAAATGCTCTGGTAAAATATATCGGCACATCTGCTGAAAGTTTGGCTGTTTCCACTAAGCACCACATTGCTATGGGAGCAACCCTTTACAATGGAGTGTGTTTTGGTTGCGAGAGTATTTCTCATGCTTGCTGAGCAGTTATTGAGATTTAATTGTGTGTATAGATCAACAATGTGTGTGTGTGTGTGTGTGTGTGTGTGTGTGTGTGTGTGTGTGTGTGTGTTTTGTACGTATGGAATTAAACTTGAACCCTTTCGAGGTGCTTGGATTAGATTGATGAACTAGTGGTCTATAATGTAATTTATAGAAAGATGTATGATATATTTCTCCAATTGCTCTCTCACTCATAAAAATTTAAATGATTTATTTTTGAGGGCTATTGTTTCCAGCACACAGTTGAAAGGGGGGATTTAGTTGTGGTACAGTCCAAGAACTCTGCTTCACATGGTTCAGTAAGTTAATTCAGGAGTGGATTGTTTTTAGAGTGGAGTTATTCTGACATTACAAGAAATTAATAGTGTGTGTGTGTGTGTGTGTGTGTGTGTGTGTGTGTGTGTGTGTGTGTGTGTGTGTGTGTGTGTGTGTGTGGATGGATGAATAAATTTGGGAAAGAATGAATGGATAGATATATGTACGAACAGAAGAATTAGGTAAGAATTACATAGATGGATTGTTAATTGGATGGATGGATGGATGGATGGATGGATGGATGGATGAATGGATGGATGGATGGATGGATGGATGGATGGATGGATGGTATTTTGGTATTGACTGAATTGATTGGAAAACCAGTGTATTGATGGATGGTGGTTGGGCAGAAAACAGACAGCCATGTGTTTCCTGTATTACGGTAGCTGCGAAGCGTCACAAGATTTGAAATGCTCTGGATAAATATCTCGGCACGTCTGCTAAAAGTTTGCCTGTTTCCACTAAGAAACACTTTGCCGCAGCATTTCTCATGCTGGCTGAGTGGTTATTGTCATTTAATTGTATGTATAAATCAACATTTTTGTGTTTTTGGAAGCAAAGGTATGGAATTAAACTTGAACCCTTTCTAAGGCGCTCGGATAATATTTATTGAATTAGTGGTCCATAATTTAATGTAATGCAATAAAAGATGTATGAGATGATATTTCTGCAATTGCTCATAAAAATGAAAATATTTTTTTTCCTCAGGACAATTTTAGAAAATATTATTGTTTCGCTTGATCGAGAACAACGTCGAGGAAAAGCAAAGGACGGCGCCTCTGAGCCAAAGGACTATTTGTTCCCTACAAGGTCTCAGATTGATGTAAGAGATAGGGGGATACCATTAGAAATGAAAACCTAGACAACATTATGAGTATTGCTTGCTAAGAAAAAAAAGAAACGCGTTCTAAATGTACGTGCAGAGTAACAGAAAAGCTATTAGTCTGGAACTGGTGCTGGTTTGTAGATATACAGTATATTTAAGTCTTGCATCTCATTTCTTACCAAACAGAAGGATGAATGCATTTGGCCTGCAGGAAACTACACACTTTTATCAGTTTCACTTCAGGGCAGAGATATAAATAATGGCTGTATTCAGCACAGATTTGTACGATATTTACTTTTAATGCATCATCATTACTGTATGGGATAGGAGTGTGTCCTCATAAAGGAAGAAGCAGAAACGTAAGGAAATAGTGAGTTATATAGAAATCACCCGAGATATAGGAGAAGCACGTTGATTTATACAAGAACTGAAAGTTTTTGCTAGAATATAAGCTGATTTATATAGGAGGTGTAGGAACTGTAGGGAAAACATTGATTCAATAAAAGAAGAACCAGAAATGTAGTGGAAATACATCAATTTATACAGGAACAACTATTCAAGTAGGAAAAAAATAGATGGCTTTTGTATAGGAAGTACCAGAAATGTATGAAGAGCAATTTTATACATTAAACAACAACAAAAAGGGCATTCATTTAGCTTATTACACAAAAAGAAGCAGAATTGTAATGCAAGTATTTAAAAAGCACCCAACAGTATTAGGGGGCTTATTTGTTTGTATACTCTCATACTCATACCCGTGTATATTGCTTGAATATTTGCGTACATTCTTATACCCTTTCTTATTTACATACGTGCATAACTACAGGGTAGTGCTTGGAAGCGGGACATTTTGAGGAGTTGGCAACCCTGCGCACCAATACACTGCTCCATTATAATTAATGGCAAGGTTTCTAAACAAGAACACAATGGGCCCAAACAAAACTCCTAGTTCTGAAATTTCCCGTTTTCCTGTGCCACCTTGTACTGTACATTTAAACATTTTGTCCTCAAAATTGATGTTTTAAAAGAAGGAAAAATGTGCAAGCGTAAGGATTTGAGTGAGAAATTGGGATGTCTAGACGACTGGGTCAGAGCATCTCCAAAACTGCAGCTCTTGTGTGATGTTCCTGGTCTGCAGTGGTCAGTATCTATCAAAAGTGCTCCAAGGAAGGAACAGTGGTGAACCGGCGACAGAGTCGTGGGCGGCCAAGGTTCATTAATGCACGTGCGGAGCGAAGGCTGATCCATGCTCCTGTAACTCAAACTGCTGAAGAAGTTTATACTGTTTATGCTCGATGACTCAGAACTGAATAGCTTTCAGAGGAAGTCCTGACATCAGAGTTTTGCAGTAGTCCAGTCTCAAAATGACAAGAGACTAAACAAGCACAGAAATGGTCGAATCCTTCGAATGTTGTAGAGAATAAATTGACCATATTAGCAACATGTGAGAAGGAGGACAGTTGATTGTCCATAGTTACCCCAAGGTTGCAAGCAGTGGCTGAAGGGGAGAGCAGAGAGTTATGAAGAGTTATTCTAAGGTCCTGACCTGGATATGAATTACTTGGGATGCTCCTGCATGCAAAGACGTCCTATAAAATTGTGTGCCTCCAACTTTGTCATGACTTTTCGGGAAAAACTACATGCGGCTGGAAAAGTCAGGTGTTCCAAAACTTTTGTCCATATAGTGTAGCAGCAATTAATTCACCCTTAAAAGCAAATATAACCCCAATGTATTTAGTTTTTCAGGTAGTAATTTTTTTTCTTTGCTTTCCTCTGAACTACACCTGACTTATAAGAACTCATTAGTTTGATATGTTTTATCAAATCATCTCCTCCATGTACTCAGTCATTGAAATAGTCCATCCATCACAGACTCATGCAATTTTCTCCTCAACAACAAACTCCATCTATAATCTTTACAAAAGTTCTAGATTGATGTAGTGTCAAAAAAATGAACGAATGGCATTCGAATTGAAATGTACTGGAGCTGTGAGACTGCAGTTCTATAATTCACTCCGGTTGCTCTCCAGGTCAAAAATTCTCAAGCTCTTCATCTCGGCCACAACTTCCTCTCAGTCAGTCAGATATGCTTACAGTTCGATTAAAAGAGTTGCTTTATTTTGACCTATGATGCAATCAGGCCTGTGGCTCAGCACCGTCTTCCTGCATTGCACCATTCAGGTGATTGATTCATCCTTAGTTTTGTCTTTTTCTACCATGACAAAAACACAATCCACCCTCAAACCTGACAGCTTTTTCAATCTCATGCTAGCCAAGCCTTTTCATTTCTGACATTTTAGAACAGCTCCATTTTGTAATTGTAATTTAGGCTTTGCCAGTAAAAAAAAAAAAAAAAAAACGCTTTCAGCGGTTCCGGTGAATGCATTACTGTCAACCTTAAGTGACACTTTCATTTAAGATCCAACTGTAACTGCATTCCACTTGAAAGTGGCTGCCATCTGGCTGAAGGTTTTTTAAGGTTTAGGCTTCACCAACATGGGACACAATGCAGAAATTTGTATAAACTTTCTACACATTGCCACATTATTAGGAATTATACAGTATACTTGTGTTTAAGATCAAAACAAACCACATTTAAAGTCAAACACCTAACAAATATGACCTATACACTGCATTTACATATATGGCATTTGCTCTAATCGAGAGCGATTTATCTCATTTATACAACTGAGCAATTGAGGGCCTTGCTCCAACCTGAACCCCCTTTGTTTGGTTGTAAATGTAACTGTGTACATGTAGAAATATTGTGTAGAAAGCAACACTGACCATTTACAAAACTGTTGCTCATACAGAACCTTCAGGGAGTGCGATGTAAGATTTTGCAACACGTATTGCTTCGGCACATCCATATGAAGCTCTTAAACACTCTACAGTATTACTCTTAATGCAGCCTGCCACTATATAACTTCAAGGCTTCATACAGCAGTCCCTATATCCAGCATTGCTTTTGTGTTTATGAACAGGAACAGTGTGACCTGGATCTTGTTTAGTAACACAATCACTCCTGCCAAGTGTGACAAATCATGCTGTATTGCCCTTGTACTATGGAGGCTTTAAGCCTTTTATATATTGTAGCCATTTGAGAACGTTGATGGGCAAATAAAAAATGCGTCAAATCTCCGTATTCCATATTCTGTCATGTTAATGGATCATTGGAGAGCTTGGGATTTTCTCTTCAAGTTTTAACACCCTTACAGTAAATCTAGAATCTATATGCACATAAGTAATGGGTCACCAGACTTTTGCAGGTATATGTGGTTCTTTCACAAACTGTTACCACAAAGGCACACAATTGTATAAGACGTCTTTGGATGCGAGATTATTAAATCTTCCCTTGAATTGAACTAGGAGACCCAAACCTGTTCCAGTAGGGTTCATGAAGAAAAGCTTTACAGGGGCTGGAGTGAAAGATCTAAAATGGCCTGCTGAAAAGCTCAACCCAATTAAACATCTCTGAGATGACTGCATCCCAAATCTCTTGTATTTATATATACAGTATCTCACAAAAGTGAGGACATTTCAGCAATCATTTTAGTATATCCTCGCAAGGGACAATACAAAAAATTGGCTAAACTACGGCCGTTATTGTCTAAATAGCTGGCAACAAAATCGAGTACATCCTAAGTCAAAACTGTGTCTAAAGTGTCAGTATTTTGTGTGAGCACCATTGTTATCCATCACAGCTTTAATCCTCCTGGGCATGGAATCCACCAGAGCTGCACAGGTTGTTGCTGGGATCCTCCTCCATTCCGTCATAATGACATCACAGATGTGCTGAATGTTACACACATGGCGCTGCTTCACCTTTGGCTTGAGGATGCCCCACAGGTACTCAATAGGGTTCAGGTCTGGAGATATACTTAGTTACTCCAATTCCTTCACCTTCAGCTTTTGAATTCCATTTTACTAAAGCAAGAAACCCAGTTAAGACAACTCCAAACCTCTACACTACAACCGCAACTGTGCACCTACATCATCTGGAGTAGTTCAGAATCAATATTTGTCTAATAACATGACAAAAACATTAAAAATGTAAATAAAATACAACCTACTCACCAGAGATGCAGACTCATAATTTGCACCGCTCCTCAGAGGCTGTAATCTAGTGGTACCACTCAAATTTACTGGTCTGGAAGTGGTAAACAAACCCTTTCCCAGGCTGAGACAAGCTAGCTAGCTTCGGGGTTCACCGACCTCCTCACAATGTCTAGCTTTTCTTGAATATTTTTAAGTACAGTATGTCCGAAACCAAATCAATTTCTCTTCCTCCATAGGTGTATAAAAGTATTTTTTGGTCCTCTGAACAACCCATCAGAGGACGGAAAAATGCTGACGCTAATCTGGGCCAGCAAGCTGGGAATGAGAGGAGAATCAAATTAAAATCTGATTGGTTACAGAAACAGAGCTATTTATTAAGGAGATTATGTTAAAAAAAGGTCAGCAGTACAGACTTTGAAGGCTCTGGGCAGATTAGATTGGCATGGCAGCACATTGAGGCTGAAATATGATTGGACAAAAGATCTAACATCCACATACACGTTCTGGAAGCAGTGCAGCCGAGAGAAACACTACGAAATGAAGAGAATAAACTGTTAGGAATAAATTAATACAATTTAATGGAACAGATATATCTTCACTTTTCTCATTTTCTTTTTTTTCCTCTTTTTCATTTCTTTTAAATCTTTCAAACATATTTGCCATTTTTTACTTTTTTTTTGGACAAACTAGGCACTTCAGATCATTGCACATCAGTGTAAATCCCTTAGCATAAATCCCACAAAGACATATATATGAATCTGAAATCTTTCTTCTCATTGAAGAACCTTATGTTTTTGCAATCGAACAGTTCCCTGTATCAGCACATGAAAAAAAACATTGTTTCAGGCAGAACCTGGGGTGTTCTTTTAATAAATCACAGTGTTATACTTTAAATAAATATAAAGTGCTTGGCCCCTCATAGTGGAGCAGATAGACATTAAGTGCAGGAACGAGTTCGTCTCAAATTGCTAGGCGTCTCCAACCTCAGCTCACTCTACATTGCTTCTTCTTTTTTTTTTTATTATTATAATTAAACTTGTCCTTTCTTATTAACTGGATATCCTACTGGATATTTTTTTTTTAAAGAAAAAAAATAATTAGCATTAGTTTGCATTGACTGATCAACATCTAATATCAATGTTAATCAAGTTTCTTTTGAAACTCATAATTTATTTGTCAGGTATACTATATGGAGAAAAGTTGTCCCTGTGGAATCCCTGTCCTTAAGTTGTGCTTTTTTAACATCCCATTCCACATTTCATCAACATTTGCTAATATATGAACCTCCACTCTTCTGAGAAGATGTTCCACTTGCATTTTTCATCTACAGCGTTTGGCAGAAACCCTAACCAGAGCGACTTACATTTATCTCATTCATACAACTGAGCAGTTGAGGGTTAAAGGCCTTGCTCAAGGGCCCAACAGTGGCATCTTAAGGGTGATCAGAAGTCCATCATCTTAAACACTCAGTGTTCCAATTCATCCCAAGAGTGTTTATTAGTATTGAGCTCAGAGCTCTATAGGAGGCCACTCAAAATCTTTCACTCCAACTCAAATAAAACATATGTTCATGGAGCTGGCTTTGGGTACAGGGGCATTGTCATGCTGGATCAGGTTTGGGTCTCCTAGTTTAAGCAAAGGGAAAATGTAATGCGACCACATCCAAAGACATCCTATGAAATTGTGTGTCTCTAACTTTGAGGTAATAGTTTGGGAAAGAACTGAAGAACTACACATGGTTGGAAACGTGAGGTGTCAATACTTCTATATAGAGTATATCTATATTTGTATATTTGTTCAATCCTAATTATCTTCAGATGTTTCCTACTTTCCGTCGAAATGTTTCTGTCATCGCGAAATGTCGAAAAGAATCTCAGCAGAAGAGAAACTCTTTGTGAGGCGAACTTCTGAAGTCATTTTTCTGTAGTCAGTGTAATTACCTCATTGCTGTAATGTGCACAATTTATGTGTCAGCAGTTTGATAATGGCTCGCTGTTTAAAGGCTGCTGTGGGGGATTGCGACCGCGATGTGCTGATTACGTGTGCCGCATTTTAAGAAATCTCTGTTACATGGAGCTTTCTCGAGTAACACAGGCATCGCATTAGTCACACAGGTGTAATAATCAACGGGCTTCCGCTGCATTGACGTTATTTATTCTCCTCGCTTCACACTAAAAGCTTCTGCACTTCTGGAGGAAACATTTCATGAATTGAAAAAAAATAAATAGATTAATGGTTCCACTCTTTTATCTTTGTGGCATGTGGATGCTATTGTTATGCTGGGAGGCTTAGGGAGACTTGATTTGATCACATCATGCTTACAGTGAAGACTTTTTGTCATGTCTGATGTCCCCATCATGATCATACAGAGTTTCTTTTTGCTCGTTCTCTTTTTAGAGGTAGTCAATTCTATATTTGAATCAGGTCATCTCTAAATTTACGAAACGTGAATGGACAAAGAAATATAACATTATTTTATGCAGTAAGATAAGATAAGATAAAGTCTAATAGCAGCAGGGAGAAAAGACCTTCTGTAACGCTTCTTCAGACACTTAGGATGTAACAGTCTGTCACTGAAGGAGCTGCTCAACGATGAAACGGTTTTATACAGGAGGTGAGAGACGTTCTCCAGCAATGATGCTACCATCCTCCTTTTCCCACCTCCATACAGCGTCCAGGGAAATCCCCAGGACTGAGCTGGCCTTCCTGATCAGCTTGTCCAGTCTCTTCCTATTTGCAGTAGAGATGCTGCTGACCCAGCAGACCACTCCATAGAATATGGCTGAGGCCACTACAGAGTCAAAAAAGGTCTTCAGTAGCTCTAATGTACGCTAATGATATTCATGTGGTAAAAAAACAAAGTTCTATCCCAGATATCAAACAATCATTTTCTGTTTATTTTTTTTCACTCACATATTATTGGCTACCAGTTGCTACAGTTTCTTTCTCCATGCATACACACATTGCAAAAACTGTGCATTTTACACAGTTACACTTTATTATGTGTTTTCATAATGGGCCTCCTTTGTATTTTAAGTCTTTAAATCCATTTGTACACTATGGACAAAATTTTGAGGATACCTGACAATAAGATTCATGTGTGCATTTTGAACACCCCATTCCACATATAGACATGGGTAGGGTAGGAAGATATTTACATAGGTAAAAGAGGAAGATCTTGAGCGGCCTGCCATACAGCTCTGATTTCGACCCATTGAACACCTCTGGGATAAATTGGAAAGCTGCAAACCTGGCCTCCTTACCCTACATCAATACTTGAGTTTACTAACACTTCTGTAACTGAATAAGTTCAAATCTAGTGGTATTTCTTCACAGAAGATTGGAGGTTATTATAACAGCAAATGGGCACTACATTTTAAATAGGATGTTCAAAAAGCACATATGAATATTTTGGTCAAGTGTCTTCAAACCTTTGTCCATATATTATGTTAAATTGAAGGATTGTGCTATGAGGATTTGACAGATTATTGCTGCATTAGTCAAAGGGTTCTTTATTGGTTTGTTATAAAGTGGACAGAAAACCACAACTCAAATACATTGACCGAGTTCAATGGCGTCCAAATTCTCCAGATCTCAATATAATCTGTAGGATGTGCTGGCCAAGCAAGACCGAGCCCTGGAGTCCCAACGTTGAAACTTACAGCAAGACGTTAAAGGATCGTCTGGGGGTCAGATACCACAATACTCATTCAGAATATTAGACTTATTGTTTTAACATTTATTTTGATTTCCACCTTGTTACAGTATGTCAAGTTAAAAAGCTTGTGTTAATGATAAAACATGTCAAAATATGTCAATCATTTGTTTCTTTCTTTTTGGCCTAGTTTATTTACTTAAAGGTCAAATGAGGATCGCATTTTTTCAGTAAAGTTCTAAATATTAAAGTAATAAGAGAAATCAAGAGAGAGCAAGCGAGCAAAGAGAGAGAGAGAGAGAGAGAGAGAGAGAGCTGTGATTGCTGCAAGTGCTTGTCCCTGTAACTATCTCTCTTTATAAATTCTTTGAGAAGCACTGAGTGCTGCTTTATTGTGACTTGGCATTTGGCTTTAACTGTAAGAAATCTGCAACACACTGAGTCAGAATCAAAAACAAGAAAAAACAACACAGAAATCCCATCCCTCAAAGTGTGGACCTGAAGTAAATCAACAATACTTACTGGCATAAAACCAATTCCTCCTTCCTTTTTCCCTTGAAACATTAATTCTGAGCTTTTATCCTGGACATTTCTATTTTGTAGCTGACATCAGGGCTAAAAGCACATACTTGAAAGAACTTTCCAGACACATTTATAACATAAGTCTGCGTTCTGTGGTCAGGTGTAAAGATGAAGGCATTTGCAGCATCAGCCTCTACTTCACCCAGCAAATGGTCCACATACATTTCTGAATAATACAGAGGGAACACTTACGTTGCTCCGGTCAAGGTTCCTGTCACTTAGTGCTGCTTGAACAGGGTTTGAATTGTGTAACTGCTAAAAAGCTCATTGTGTTCGAGATGCCAATGATGGAGAAAGCCACACAGAAGTCGTAGGCGGTGCATTATAAAGTCAGTTAGTAAATGTTCACTGTGGCGTCTGGTGATTTAACAATTTTGCCTCTCGTTCTCAGTAATAAGCAGGAATGGACCAACTTCATAGTCTGTCTGAGGATGAAGAAGATTAACAGTCGCTTGTCCATCAGGAGAAAAAATATGAGAGGATGATCTATGACTGACAATGGAAATCAAGATGGTGGCAATGTCCTGCTTAACCATTCTATTCGAAATAAATGAAATATTTTACTGTTTCACTTCTTTGGTCAAGAGATGCAAATGCAGCTTAGATGTTCTTCTCACACATCCTTAATGATTCAGTTGGAAATTTTGTGTTGTCAGTACAGTGTTTGGTGGTTATTTTGATTCTAAGTGTATTTTTTATGAAAGCAAAGCAACTTCTGACACGTTTTGCGTCACTTCTGGATGGTGTTTCCCTCAGCATTGGAATTCTCTTTTGCTGTTTTTCCACCTCACAGCAATTTCTCTCAGGCTTTTTCTGCTCGATGCACTGCGGTTCCACCCCAAGGCTGATACACTGATCTGTGTCAGCCTTTCAGCTGGTGTTGAATCAAGGTAGCTGATGATGGCATCTCTTCCTCACACTACAAAACGATTTATATATTGGAATAAACAGTTATGTATGAGGTGGTTTTAAAAATCTTTGTGACGTATTTAAAACGCCAACAGATTGCAGCACTAGGCTGCACGCACAGTCACAGGGAGCACCAAGCTTCATAAGTCAGTGTGTCATCCTGTGTACATTAGGACCTGTGCAGCTGGTGCTATTCTGACCATATGCGGTGATTAAATATGACAAAATATGTCAATCATTTGTGTCTGACCACTTTCTGGCTTGAAGGTTATCTACATGAATGTCACATCATTTTACAGCATTCTTTCAGTAAAGTTCTAAACCTTAAAGTAATAAGAGAAATCAAAAGAAAGAGCTAGAGAGAGGAAGAGAGAGAGAGAGAGAGAGAGAGAGAGAGAGAGAGAGCTGTGATTGCTGCAAGTGCTTGTCCCTGCAAGTATCCCTCTTTATAAATTGTTTGAGAAGCACTGAGTGCTGCTTTAATGTGACTTGGCATTTGGCTTTAACCGTAAGAAATCTGCACGCACTCTTATGTGTCCATTGGCGGCACCTCAAGACCCATCCGTCATCTTCTCATCTGACACTGCTGCAACTTTACATGCACACACACACACGCTCAATTCTGCAATATGCTGTTTCATGAGAATGAAGAAACGTGTGTGTGGAAAGCTCGGTGGCTCAGGGAGGAAGAAATACAAAGAGGAGGCAGGCGGTCAGTTGCCAAAATGTAAACCCAATTTTATTATGCCACAGTCACCGTTTTGTTTACATTTTATTTTTGCTTTTTAGTCTTTTAGAGTTTTAACACTCTCTCTCTCTCTCTCACACACACACACACACACACACACACACACACACACACACACACACCTCAGCATTTGTCTCTTTCCTGAGGCTTTCATCTCTCACCCCTTTTAGCCTCTCTGCTGCTTAGTAAAACAGAGAACAATCATTACTGGAAACTACACACAGGTGTTTTGACCCTTACCACTTACCTCCTCCGGCTCTGCCCTCTATTCACAAACCTACGTTTGACCACTCCCCCTCTTCCACAGTGTGTTTAAATGGATCGGGTAGACAAAATAAGTGTAAAATAATAGAGCTGTTTGTGAATAGAGATATCACCAAAGCTCTTTGTTAATCCTTTTGAAATTGGTGTATAGTATAATGCAGCATTCTGTACAAGATAGTATTAAAATGTTTCAAGACGAATGGTGGTAACTGGTGCTATTCTGAATAAGTGTGATAAAAAAATGTGGAATTCTGTGTGAAACTGGGCAAATTTTCCCCCTATACCCAACATCTTAGCTCTATCCCTAACACCCAACCCAAACCCACTTACCCTAAACTCTCAACCCTAACATCTTAGCCCTAACAATCAATACCTAACTCCCTAACCCTAATACCCAAACCTAGCCCAAATCTCCTGATCCTAACCTCCTAACCCTAACATATCAACTCTAACCCCTTACCATAACAGCTTAACCTTAACCCAAATCCCCTTTCTCTAACCTGTGAACCCAAACATCTTATCCCTAACCACCTAAACCACACTTTATCCTCCAGACTCAAATCTAATATCATTTTTCACACCAATCAGGCATAACATTATGACCACCTGCCTAATATTTTGTTGGTTCCCTTCTTGCTGTCAAAACAGTCCTGACCTGTCAAGCATTAACTTTTTCAGCAGTTTGAGCTACAGGAGCTCGTCTGTTGGATCGGACTACATGGATCAGCCTTCGCACCGCATGTGCATCAATGAGCCTTGGACCACTCTTGATAGATACTGACCATTGCATACTGGGAACATCGCACAAGAGTTGCAGTTTTGGAGATGCTCTGACCCAGTTGTCTAGACATTACAATTCTGCCCTTATCAATCTCACTCATATCCTTACGCGTGCCCATTTTGAGGACAAAATGTTCACTTGCTACATAATATATTACACCCACTAACAGGTGCCATGATGAAGAGATGATCAGTGTTATTTACTTCGATAGTCATAATGTTATAATGTTATGCCTGGTTGGTGTTTTATCCCATATAAAATATACTAATAAGGAGGATGGGGCAGAAGGATAAGTAGTGGATGCATTAAATTGGATGAGTATTGTAGATGTAATTATTGTTCCCAGTAGAATCCTGAGAGCGTGAATGGTGATGAGGGTTGTCAGATAAAAAAAAGATTATAAAACATAATATGAATACTAAAGAGTCTAGAGATAAAGACACATTCTGTTGATAAAATAAAAACGGCTCTTTAAATACTCATAATTATTAAATTTTTTTTACTTACTTATTAAAAATTTCTAATTAATATTAGTATTACTTGTATGTCATTTGTTCATAAACTTTCTCATGGTTAAATGTATAGGTTTTTTTTAAGGCATTAAAAAACAAGCTTGAGTAAATTTACTACACAACCTTTGGTGAAACTTATAAATTAACTTATCCAATTGATGTTCTCTGCAGGTAGAATAAAAAATTAAAAATGTTCTATTCAGGCAAACGCACAAAAACTAGCATTACATTGTTTTGCTAAACGCGAGTAAGCTTTCAGGGTGTTGCTAAGATTTTTAGCTAGCCTTCCGAAAAAAACACTGCTGAAGAGATTTTCAAGTCAAGTCACTTCAATCACTGTTTGCAATTGAATTCCACTTCCCTGTGCCCCCCCATTACCCCCATTAGACTAGAAATTTGCATCTACAGGAAGTGTAGTATGTGCTACTAACACCTCAGTTTCATAACTGTCATTATGTCATTATGTTCAAAACATAAATGTGAGCTACGACTGCTGTTACTCAATAATATAATATAGCAAATACTTATCAAAGGCTAGTAAGTTAAGGAACATTATTAATTATTTTACGTCGACGAAGCCTATCGTCATAATCTGTAGAGTTTTTTGTTCAGCATCGTCTGCTTACAAGTCAGTGCACTAAATGATGAATAACGCTGCAGGATGTAAGTTACTGTTGCGTTCTAAGAAAACGTTTACACATTAGATGTATTGATCATTGCTTTACTGAATATTTGATCTCTCATCAGTCTTTATTATTTTAGTGCTTCCTTTCAACCCGAGAAACACGAGTCTGAAGCAAACACAGGACGGAGCTGAGTAATTGAAAGCTGAGGGCTGAAAGGTTAGCATTTAAACACTTCTCTGTGAATTCTAAATCAATGAAAATATATAATTATTGCAATTATTTTGAACAGGTTTGTGCAGTGATAAACCAGAGTGAATATACTGTAACCACAACCATTGAAATGTGTTCAGGGTCATAAATACGGGAAGAAAATGCCCTTAATGAAGACTTTTCCTTGGAAGAAGATACACATACATACATACACACAGCATCTTTATGTCCTGACAGCATTAATAACTCGTTATCCTTTTAACTTATTCTATGGCTCTCATTAGCAAGAGATGTCTTAGCTGTGGAATTTAAATAAAGGATCATTTCAGCTTTCGGAAATCGAGGCTCGGCTCCTTTGCTTCACAAATGCACATTTTTATTTTCTGAAGAGCAGCTTTGTGTGGTGAAGACAGCTTGGGTCAAGTGGAGGTTTGGACATGACATTAAACAGCACTATGTCCGATGGCTAAAATCTGCTATATAGATAAAATGATTCCTGCCAATGAGATGTAAGATGAAATTCAAAACTGGGAACGCAATGGTTCAGTGGTTAAGGTTCTGAGTTACTGAAAGGAAGGTCAGGGGGTTCAAGCTCCAGTATTCCCAAGCCGCCCCTCTTGGGTCCTTGAGCAAGGCCCTTAACCCTCTGTGTTCCAGGGGCCCTTTATCATTGCTGACCCTGCACTCTGAACCCCAACTTCCTAAAATCACTGGGATATCCGAAGTCATTTCACTGTGCTGTAAATGTGACGAGTAAAACCCCCCCTTGATGTTATTATCAGAATGTACCTTCCAAATGAACAATTGAATTGAATTGAATTCATAAAAGTAGCAGAGGTAATAGTAGCAGCAATTACAGTAATAGTATTTGTGTGTTTATTTATATATACAATCACTTGCCCAAAGGGGCATTTATACAAAAAGTAGTTGGGCTGGTGTAATAGTAGAGATTGCAGTAGTTTATGGAGTAGCAGTAATATTAGAAGTGGTGGTGGAAGTGTATTATGATCCGACTCAACATAACACACAAACACTTCAAATGCCAAATGCTTTCAATGCCAATCAGCGTGTCAGCATGAGCGTGTAATGTAATGAGGTTTTGGCACCAGTCCAACAAACAATAATTCATTGAAAATATAGTAGCATTGTGCAAAGTGACAAGCGCAAAAAAATATGTAAATATATCAACAACAAATAAACGTATAGGCTACGGGTAGTGTAAAATGTGCAGAAGCGGTTAAGCATATACATTAAGAATATATATATATATATATATATATATATATATATATATATATATATATATATATATATATATATATATATATATATATATATAGGTAGTGGTAATAATAGTGCTGATGATGGAAGTGATAGTTAAAATAGTTGTAATAGTTTAGCAGTAGTAATGATAGTTATTGTATGAGTGCTGGTAATGCTAGTGATACATGTAATTGTTAAGTAGTAGAAATGATAGTTGTACTAGTTTAATATTAGAAGTGGTAATGCCAATAGTAGCGCTAAAGATGGTAGTTATAGTTGCATTGCTTTAGTAGTAGTTCTAGTAGTAGCAGTAGTAGTAGTGGTAACAATGTTACTAGTATTTATTATTAATATTAACTCAAACGTATTTCTACATTTTTAAAAGCGATCATCCCTGGTATTAATAGCAATAGCAGTAGTTGTAGATGTATTATTGGAAGTGATTGTAGTGACAGTTATAGTATTTGTAGAATAAGTATTAGTAGAAGTGGTGGAAGTAGTAGTAGGTAGTAGTATATTTTTAAGTTAATGGCCCAAAGGAGAATAAAAAAGCAACTAAGCTGGTAATGATAGAGACGTACGATTAATAATTGAAGTATAAGGGCCTTACAGGGACAGTCTGATAAAGCATGTGGTTGAATTTACAAGCTTCCTGTGGCGAATGGATTTACAAATCGCCTCAGTAAGGGAATTCCTCTGACAATTTAGGATAAATTCATACAATAAGCAGTTATAGTTATAAAGGAAAGGTATAATGTAAAGTCTTATATGTGCTTAGGGCCAATTATCTCTTTCATTAAGAGTAAAAGAACAAAAAGAGAGAGGAGGAACTTTCCAATACAAGACACAACACTACAAGATACCCGACAAAGCCGTGACAACCCCAGAAGAATTGATTCAACACAATGTGGTAGTAGTTAAAACGGATCCTACTGTACTCCAGTGCAGTCAGAGTACATGAAAAGATAAAAAAGACTGGTAGACACCCACACGCATATGCTCACACATACACACACACACACACACACACACTTTAATCCAGACTACACTTTTGATGCTACTTCACACCTTGACTTCATTGCCTCATCACTTCGCATTGCACTGCCCTGATTATGTAGGAAGCTGTTGGAATGTAAAATGCTCTCTGATTTCTCTCTCTATCCGCGTAATGTTCTTGCTAGGTGGCTGTCTGTTGGCCAAATTACGCTGATACAGATTGATGATGCAGAGCTTCAGCAGACACCCTTAGGTTCTCACCCAGCGTTAGAAAGTTATTATATTTTATTTATCACCAGAATTGCCTTTGATTCATCACATGAAGCATCCTTACTTGTTATACAGAGGGAACCTATTTAATCTCTCTCTCTCTCTCTCTCTCTCTATCTCTCTCTCTTTCTCTCTCACTCTCACTCTCTCTCACTCTCTGTTTCTCTCTCTCTCTCTCAAACACACTTCGCTCTCTTGTTCAAACTCCTCAGAGCACATCACTAATAAGAAAGAAAGTAAAGCATTCAGACAAAATGGTTTCTTGATGCATATGTTTATGTGTGTGTGTGTGTGTGTGTGTGTGTGTGTGTGTGTGTGTGTGTGTGTGTGTGTGTGTGTCTAAGAGTAAGAGTCAATACGAGTGTATTAGTGAGTGTGACAGTGAGAAAGAGAGACACACCACTGGGCAGCCATTAGACATTACTTAGCTGTATTGGTTGAATCTCTAAAAGCTCTGCTTCGGGTTTGGTCACTAAATAAAACGCACAAATGAGCAAACCGAGACAGTCAGAGGAAGTCATTAAACAGAAGCATTCAGCTGCCGTCTATTTAGCGATAACGGAACACAGGGTCGGAGAAAGTATTAAAAGACAACAAATGGAAAATAAACTCGTTCAGCCGAGCGCGTTCAGTCGTGCGATCCGATTAGCATCGTGTCGAGGCAACCGTTTCTTTCACTCCCGAAATCTGCAACACAATAAACAACTTCCTGCGACTAAACAATGCTAGAAGCGTTTGATTCATCCCCAAGTTGGAAAAATTATAAATAACTCTCAATTAGGTTTCACAGAGGTAGCAGCAGATCCACTAGAGCTTCCACTAGAGCGTCTTCTCTATTCGGCTCGCTGCTTCGACTTGGAGAGTGAAAACCTATATTAGGTTCTAATATTCGTGTGCATTGACATTTGCATTTTGTCTCTGTTCCAGACTTCCAAATGATGAGAAAGGAACTAAGTTTAATGGCGCAGTATCTTGCAGTAAATGAAACAGCTGTAATAATCATTGCATGTGGAACAAAACAGAGAGGACCATGGGAAATCAAGGGAAACAAAGTTGCACCTAGGAAATATGCAAGTAATTGTATGTTACTCTGTAAACTTTAGTCAACAAAGATCACATGAGCAAGTGTCTTAAGGAGAAAACAGGCCAGAGATAAGAAAATAAGCCAATGAAAACGCAACAAATATTAGACATATGGTACAATTTACATTTTTGGCTTAGACAAAGACATTAGACATTGTTGCAACGTTAAGAGCCTTAACAGCCTAATCTCCACACAAACAATGGGATTATTGTTTTTAATGCTCATATTGTTCTTGGCCTTGTGCTTGCTCTTATATATTTCTCCTTCTCTTAGCCATAAGAAGTATTTACATGGGTCCAAATGTTTCTAGCACATGCATATTAGTATAAAAATGGACCGTGTCCAATTTTATGTTGGGATTATAGAGTGCTCAGATGTCTGTGTGCACACAATAAACCATCTCTTTGTACTCTGGCTCATGTTTTCCTGATTCTACAGTCTTTCAACTTCTGAAACTTCTGCATTTTTGGATGTAAATTTAAAATGGATTTACATCCAAACCATAAAACAAACCAGGCTCAAACGGGGAGTCGGCCTTGTGAGAGTGTTCAGTATTCCTATATTGAATGCTGAGACCTTTTAAACACAATTGTGATCTAATATTATGTAATTCAGAATTTCTTCTCCTGTTCACATTTGCTATATCATGGAATGGTGTCATTTTTACCTTTCAAAGGTGATGTAATGAAATGATATCTCCCAACTCGGATCTAATATCATGTAATTCAGACCATTTATCTTAGTCACACAAGTTTCCATACTTGTGCCAGTTTATCCTTCAAACTACTGCAGTGATGGCCAAGGTTCCTTAAGGTCAAGGATCACTCCATTCTACTTCATCGAGGAAAGTATTTCTGTCCTCGAGTTGCACCTACACCGTTACCCCGAGAGATTTTTATTCTGAATGTAATAATGGATTCAGAATGTTTTAACAGAATCCTCACTTATCACATACAGTCTATATCGTTGATTTAATTTTTAGGCTGTTATTTCCCTATAACTGGAACAATTCTTTTGAGTAAAGACCCGTCTAAAATGAATGCTTGTGGGCAAAAATAATTACTCAGTTATTGCTCAGAATGTTCAAGTTCAAGCAAAAATGCTCCACCGGGACAAAATCCTAGAGAGAACAAACTAGTTGGTGTGCAAAAATTTTTTTATCAAAACTCTATGAGATGTGTAAAATACGAGGGGCTATCTTAATTTCTGTAGAAATTTCAGTCATGTAGGGTAGATTCTATGACTAGCAAAGTAACACATCTGATCTTCTGATCTAGATCTTGGAGGTCTAGAGGGTCTAAATCAATCCTATGTGTGCTGTTGGTCCTGTTTTTGTCTCTCTGTTCTGTTATCCTCAGTTTTGATTCAGACTCAACTAGCTACAGCAGTGACAGATGTTTCTATGGTGGTCTTTGAACCTATCACTAGTATTTCTCCTCGAATTAACAACCAAAAGGAAATTTTATGCCAAAATAAACTTCTCGGAACTTTGATTATTCCTATACTTTCAAACTCATAATTAAATACAATGCATTACCTTTTATTAGAGTACTTATCTCAAAGGGAAATTGGAATTTTTGCATCAGGTCAGAGCACAGGGTCGTCCATGGTACAGTGCCCCTGGAGCAGATAGGGTTAAAAGCTTTGCTCAAGGGTCTAACTGTGGCAGCTTGGTGGTGCTGACCCTGACATTATGATCAGCAACTCAGGCCTTAACCACTGAACCACCACTGGCCTATTTAACATTCATGCAAACTATTTGCACTATTTCAAACTCTCAAGTGGGATTTTTGCTTTGTAACAACAGCAGCTCTACAAATTAATACAGGCTAGAAATTCTATATTACCATTCACATTGTATAGTATGTTGAAAGTGTGTGAACACCTAAATGACCATGACATCCGTATGTAATGTGAAGGACCAAGCCAAAGCTGCTCCAGCAATTCCCCTATGCACATGATAAGGCCAATAAAGACTTTTGTTGGGCAAGAATTGTGTGAAAAAACTCAAATGTTCTGCACATAGCCTGACCTCAACCCCACTGGGCACGTTTGAGATTAATTGGAACTCTTACTGTTCACCAGCCCTCTACGCCCGACAATGGTGCCTGACCTCACTAATGCTCTTATGCCTGAATGGGCATAAATCCACTTGTGCCACACTCCAAATCTACTGGAAATCCGTTTCCGTAGAGTGGAGGTTATTATAGCAGCAACGAGGGAACCAGCTCCATACTAATGTCTATGGTTTTGGAAAAGCTGATTCAATAATATCTTGCAGTGCCAATGTATCAATCAACTGCATATTTAACACTGCAATTGTAAGGTGTTAACTCACAAGTATCTCTTAAACATGAGATTTCAGGTAATGTTGACTTCTTTATTTTATGTAATTCTGACTTTCTACCTCATAACTGTGACCTGAAAATTACCAATTTTGAGTTTTAACCTCATACAGTAGGTACCATCTAATATAATGCAAAATTAACATTGTACTTTACAATTGCAATTATGTTATTTCATGTCATTTTGACTTTCATGTCATTTTTACTTTTTACCTCAGAATTGGTATGTAATATTATGGAACTCTGATGTTTTACCTCAAAATTTTATTCTATTATGTAACTCTGACTTTTTACTTCACAACTGCAATCTAATATTGTGTAACTTTTAATTTGTACCTTGCATTTGCAATCTCATAGCATGTAATTCTTATGTTAAATTTCACAACTGCGATATATTATATACATAATTCATACTTTCTGCCTCACAATTTTAATCTATTATATACATTTGACATTTTATTTTATTATTTTGATCTAATTTCATGTAATTCTGACAATATTATGTAATTGTAACTAATTCAGACTTTCTACTTTACAATTGCAATCTTTCTGCCTAATTGTGCTCTAATATTATGCAATCTTAACTTTTTACCTTACTATTGTGCTCTAACATTATGTAAATTTTACTTTCTATTTCAACTGCAATTTAATATCATGTTGACTTTTTACCTCAGAATTACCGCTCATTATTTTTGCTCTTTTTTTTATTTTACAATTTAACTCTAATATTATGTAATTTTTCTACCTCTCAGCTGCAATCTAATATATAAATTTGACTTCTAACCTAATTTCTAATCTAATATTACATAAATCAGAATTTTTACCCTTTCTATCAATCTAATACTGTGTACTTGTAAACTAATATAATGTAATTCAGTTGCAAAATATCACCCAATTGCAACATTTCATTCTGCCACTTCTGTCAACTATGTTACTACGATTAGTTAAGTTTATGCATTTTTTACTGTTTGCCTCATGTTTTGAATGCTTTTTTGTTAATGCGCATCATCCTTCACAATTGCAAGCTAATATGCAGATATACAGAGGTGTGATTATTGGAAACGTAAGTAAGAAAAACATTGCAAAATCAAATCACAGTTTAGAGATATAAACTTGCAATTGTGGGCTAAATGTGCATAATGCTGTGCATTACATACGCAAATGTTTGGAAATAAGCCTTAAATTCTCTGTTACATAACTCACAACTCGTATATCATACTCCCAGCTCTCACTGCTCAATTTTAAAGGTGACAGCTCAGCAACAGTAATACGTCATAGCCAGGTTTTGGAATTCACACACACACACACACACACACACACACACACACACACACACACAAACACAATACCTCAGAGTGCTGAATATAGGGTCCTATCTGTTGGACCTTCACATGGACACTTATACGTGCTATAAAAGCAGGCTAAATTTTTCCTTAAAGAGGAATGGTGAAATTCATTAGCGTGTTACACTTCCAGTGTGGGAGCGTATTTGCTTATAGATATGCCAAAAAGCGATCCACTTTCTAAGTGTGTGTGTGTGTGTGTGTGTGTGTGTGTGTGTGAGTGAGATTATCATACTGCTAACTGTAAAGCTCCTGGCAAGTGTGTCCCTGTGCAGGTACACAACACATTCACACCCTCATTCACATACACATTCACACTTAGAGTAACTGATCCACATATGAATTCGAGCTTAAAATGTGAATGCATACAGCAACCCAAAGATCCGGAGCAAAACATGGGCACTGGGGTCAGTCATAAATTATACAGGAAGAGCAATTCTAGTTTTCATGTACTTTCCTAGCAGGTCTCTGTGTGTGTGTGTGTGTGTGTGTGCGTGAGAGTGAGTGGGTGGGTGGGTTGGTGGGTGGGTTGTTAGTGTTTGTATGCAGCAGATGAATGTTTTAAAGGGATTCAGCTGCACCCACTCTTGCTTTTTTTCAGGTTTCTGATCCCTGTAATAAGGTTTCCTGCACTGACAGCCAGCCCTGAGCACCAAACACACTTACCCTTGAGTGTGTGTGTGTGTGTGTGTGTGTGTGTGTGTTGTAGGATGAGTCTTTATTTTCACAAGGCTAGTGTTAAAATCTGGGCATATGTATATATATATATATATATATATATATATATATATATATATATATATATATATATATATATATATATATATATACAGTATATATATAATGTATATGTATTATTGTGTGTGGTGTGGAAAAAGTGAGGTGTACCAATAATATATAGATGGAAAGTTTAAGATACCACCTCGAAATAATATATATTTCATATGCTAATGCAAATGCATTTACCTCAGTAAAGCGGGGATTAATATATATATATATATATATATATATATATATATATATATATATATATATATATATATATATATATATATACAGTACAGACCAAAAGTTTAAACACCTTCTCATTCAAAGAGTTTTCTTTATTTTCATGACTATGAAAATTGTAGATTCACACTGAAGGCATCACAACTATGAATTAACACGTGGAATTATATATGGAATTATATACATAACAGAAAAGTGTGAAACAACTGAAAAATGTCATATTCTAGGTTCCTTAAAGTATCCACCTTTTGCTTTGATTACTGCTTTGCACACTCTTGGCATTCTCTTGATGAGCTTCAAGAGGTAGTCACCTGAAATGGTCTTCCAACAGTCTTGAAGGAGTTCCCTGAGAGATGCTTGGCACTTGTTGGCCCTTTTGCCTTCACTCTGCGGTCCAGCTCACCCCTAAACCATCTCGATTGGGTTCAGGTCCGGTGACTGTGGAGGCCAGGTCATCTGGCGCAGCACCCCATCACTCTCCTTCTTGGTCAAATAGCCCTTGATGTCTTCAGTGTGACTCTACAATTTTCATAGTCATGAAAATAAAGAAAACTCTTTGAATGGTCTGTACTGTATATATCATTTCGAAGTGGTAGCTTAAACTTTGGATCTAAAGTTCATGACAGTAATTGCCAGCCACACAAAGCTGCCACTCCATGGCCCCTGAGCAAGGCCCTTAATCCCAAAGCTGCTTAGTTAAATGAAAGAGATAAAAATGTAAGATGATTTAAATGATGATATCTGGCAAATGCTGTGAATGTAAAAAAAAAAAACCTACTCTTTCTTCGAGCGTGTGTGTATTACAGTGAATAATGGTCATCTGAAACTCCACAGAGGAAGAGAGAAAAAGAACACTAAATGAAATATTTGAAATTGAGCATGCTTAGCTGAATAGGAAGCTGCTCAGAGAGATTGTTCATGTTTTGTTCACGTGAGTTTACACTTTATGAGCCCCGATCGGGGAAAACAGGACGAGAATGGCGATATGCATCTCAATAAAAACTTATGATGGCCTTTACAGCTCTGTATGATCAGAGTTAACAACCTAGTTATCCTCATATCACCAACCAGGCCACAAATGGCCACTTGGAGAAAGGCTTTTAGAAGAAAGGAGATATTACTATGACTTCATGACAGCTGTTAAATCAGTGATTCTTCCATATTTGGCCAAAATCACGGGATGAAATGCTTCATTTAGCAAAACAACGTTAAACAGAGCACACCTTTGAGCATGATGTGATATTCATATCCAGCTCGTAGCATGCTCACACACTTATACTTTTGTGCCACTCTCTTGCAGTCATGTGGTGATGAATGCACGGTTTCTGGATTTACCTTTAAAATCAAACTGTAACAGAGAGAAAGAAAACATCAGACAGCTTCTGACCTTCTCACATGTACAATAGACATGGTGCACACATTATGCTGGAACGAATACACTTCTAATCTCAAACACAGGCCTGCAGCTGTTCCAGATGTCTCAAGATTTGTAAAGGATTATACTGGCTGCAAAATATACAGCTTTAAAATAAATATAGAGTATGCTTGTGCTGGAGGTTGACCTCCCACTTTGTCCAACACATACCTAAAGGTATTAATACTTAATTCACACATGGAACAACAAATGGCACAACCTGCTGGGTGGGATGTTGTAGCTCAGTGATTAATGCACTGGTATGGGGTGCAGTCAGAATAAAAATGTATGTAAATAGGGTTGAGGTCAGAGCTTTAAAGCAGGCCACTCAGGATCTTCCACTCCAACTAATGTAAAGCATATCTTCAAGAGTGGCCTTGTGCACAGAGGCATTGTCATGCTGCAACTGTTTTGCATCTCCTAGTTCAAGTACTAGCGCTTTCATAGACATCCTATACAGTCCTATACACCCCAACTGTGTGATAATAGTTTGGGTAGAAAAGTACATAAGGCTGGAAAATGTAAGTGTTCCAATACTTTTGCAGAGATTTATTATTATTATTATTATTGAACATATTTTATGTTCTGAACAGATCCATGGAATTTAGTTTACCATTAAATAAGATTCTACAAAAAGTTTGAGATCTGCTCAATATTTAGATTTTTTTTAGGAGATGCAGCTTTGCCTCATCACTGACTGTGTATATAATACAGGGTAAATCTCATCTATGTGATGGATGGCTCGCTGTCAGAAGCTCTTCTCTGCTCTTTCTGCTCCGTCTCACCTCCTCATTTTTCCTCCCTTGTTTTATTTTAAAAAGAAAAGAAAAAACCCCACAAAGCCATCGTCATCATTATCAGAAGCAACAGCGAGAGACATGGGAACAGGGTGTGAAAATAACAGCTATTTTACGGAATTTGGAGTGTGTGTGTGTGTGTGTGTGTGTGTGTGTGTGTTGGGAGGAGAAAGGAAAATAAGGGTTGGGACAAAGTTCTAGTCTCTGTTTGTGCAGCAGATAGAGAAAAAGCAATATAAGCGGTGAAAAAAAAACACCCCGGGGACACTTTTGTAGACAGGGTGGTAGTGGTGTATGTGTGTGCATGAGTGTGAAGGATTAAAAGAGAAATCTGTTATACATTGGTTTTGTCTACAACTGTACAATGTATGTTGGTCCAAAAAAAAAAAAAAAAGCAGAAACAATTTGATAACATTTTATTTCTCTAGAGCTTTCAACAATGGACATTTTTTTAAAGCAGCTTTTCAGAATGTAAGAATTATAGAACAAAGTTCACTTTGAGACATAAATTTATGTGTATTTATCGCAAATGAGCAGTCTGGGTCAACTGTAAAAAGGAAAAACTCTCTTTGATGGTGTTAGTAAGAAACCTTGAGAAAAAACAGACTCAAAATAAGAACCTATTGTCATTTGAATGACACCAACAATGTGATAAAAGAAAATGAAGGAAAAAAAAATTCTATTTGAATCAATGAACAATAAGAATGGACCACTATGTATGGAAGTTATAATAACCTCCACTCTTCTAGAAAGATGTTCCACTAGATTTTGAAGTGTCCTTGTGGAGATTTGTGTGAGATTCATTCAGCCATTGATATAAGTTTCTAATTCATCTCAAAGGTGTTCAAAAGGTTTGAGGTCAAAACACTACAGCAGGCCATTTAAGATCTTCCTCTCGGCTCCATGTAAAACCTCTCATTTAGCTGATTTTGTGCATAATGTCATGCTGGAACAGGTTTGAGTTTTCTAGCTCAAAAATGTCATGCTACTGTATCTAAAGACATCTTATACAATTGCGTTCAACTTTATGACAGTTTGGGGAAGCAAAATGGCTTGGATAGTCAAGTGTCCCAATACTTTTGGGGAAACTTTTACCTCACAATATTTTAGGGGTGTAACTTAACACATATTTGTACCAAACCGTTTCGGTATGGAATGGTTTACTTTGTGCACTAATCTAAAAAAAAAAGATTCTATAGACAAACACTTGGACATTACGTTAGATTTGAAAAAAAAATCTGTATTGACTGACAGCTGTATGAATGTTTTCAGCTTTATGATATTCAGTTTAACAAAAGAATAATATGTGAATTGTATTAGATTTTAATAGATAGATAGATAGATAGATAGATAGATAGATAGATAGATAGATAGACAGACAGACAGACAGACAGACAGACAGACAGACAGACAGACAGACAGACAGACTTATACCTGAGCAATTGCGCGTTAAGAGCCTTGATCCGGCACCCAGCAGGAGCAGTTTGGTAGTGATGGTGGGATTTGAACTCTCAGCCATTTAATAGGAAGCTCAACATCTTATCCACTGAGGTACCACACTGAGCTGACACTCAGTCAAAGAGCAGGGATCAGGTTCCTCAAACCTGCTCCTGAGCCCCCTCCATGGCCTTGAGGTTTGCCAGTCAGTCAAGCAACAGTTTAACCAAACCTGCCCATGCATGTCATTACTCTTTTCATATTCTGCATGTAACCAGGCAGAAAAGAAAGTGTTTATGAATGTGATCAGCGTTGCCTCTGATTGCTCTTTCACAGAACCAGTGGGAGTCATTTAGCGAAATAAAAGCGAGGGATTTTAAACTGCGAGACATCGGCTTCTGAGAGCGGAGCCTGAGGCGAGAGGTTGCAAAGGAACTACGCACACAAACACACACTCAAGTTTATTATGATTAGTGTTTTTTCTAAGAATCATAGCTGAAAAAAAAGGGTATGCAACTAAATAACTCAGGCCGGGTAATCAGGGGGAAAGAAATCACAGTCATTATGGCAAAACTTCCGCAAAGAAATTATTTCATACCACAGAAAAAAATCAGATAATTTACAGAATGGAAAAAAGGGAAATGTGGTATAATAGTATAGAGTCTGAACTACAATTTTATGATAAAATAATTTTTCCTCTCTTATAATTACAGCTCTCTTATCATGTTTACTGTTGCCAGGGTCTGTTTTTTACACTTTAATAACATAAAAACAACTCGAAATATCATGGGTCTTATTCCAGCCTAGGTTCTGCAGTGCATAATGGTTTCTTGTTCATAGAAATTGAGTGTGAGTTTGATTCCCAGAGCAGTGGGAGAAACACTGCTGAGCTTCACCTGCTCAGATTAACTCATTTAAATTGTTTTGGGATGAAGTTGGGAAAAAGAAAACAAATATTACGCACCTACCACCAATTTTGAGTGGTTGATGTGTAATAAATTATGAATGAATAAGCACAAATCCCCACAACCACACTCCAAAATCTAGTGGAGTGTGGTCTAGTCTAGACTTCATCTTTCCAGAAGAGTGGAGGTTAATTATAACAGCAAAAGGGGAATAAATGTGGAATGGGATGTTTAAAAAACACATAGCAATCTTGTGGATTTGGTGTCCACAAATTGTTGTTCCTTATAGTGTATGTGTACTCTATTTCTACAAGAAACTAATTACACGTTAGGGCAAACGGATGCTCTGAAAATGTTGCATGTGTAAAAAAAAAATGTTACACGTGTAAAAAAAAAAATGCACGTTTCTGTTTAAATTGTGTTTGCTTTTCTTTATTACTTTATAAGTAGAGTAGGTTGTATTATGTAAATGCTCTAATATGCAAATGAAGGACATGGAATATATATCTATATATGTGTGTAAAATAAATATATTTCCAACTGATGAAATTCAAGCATAAATATCAAGTTGAGACAAGAGCACCAGATAGACGATTACTACTGTGAGATAGGGAAAGGGGGCGGGGCCTCCAGGGACACCAGCCCAAATGTCACTGATTCCACATTTATATATCGATTGGCTCATCTGCACATTTTGCCATATTTCTTAGTGATACCAGCATACTCTGAATAAAGGTTGGCAAGGCTGATAAAATGTCATTTTCATCATTTCTGATCCTGCAATGCTGAACTAGTAGGAATTCATCATCTCATCTTATAATATTTTATATTTCTTCTTCTCACTCTGGATAGATGTACAGGCTGTGTAGGATAAGCAGTATAGCAAAGATTAGCCGCATCCTAACCACTAGACCACCAGGGAAACTTTTACGTTAACTTCACTATATTTAAAAAAAATCTACAAAATCCTTACTTTTTACAAAACTACATTTTGCGGAATTACTCATTCCTTTTTATTTAAACCTAACTAAAATTTTTTTTACAATTTTTTATTTTTATTTTGCTCTCTGCTTGGTGGTCTCTACTTATCACACGCAAACAGTTCAGCATCAGTACAAACACCAAGTAGAACATTTTAAGAGGAATAAATGATTAAAGAAACTCCCGACTCAAACTCGCCACAACACCCATGGCCTCATCTGCACGATTTTTTGAAGTAGTTGAAAAGAAGGTTTGGGCTCATGATCATTTTAATAGATATAAATTGGTGTTTGACTTATTGCTATTATTCTATTAATAGATTGTTGTGCGAGTAACATTAGAGTCTTTTTACATAAACTGAATTGATTGAACAAGTGACAAAAATGTTGTAAAAGATGTAATAAATCATAGCACTTTGGATATTTAAGTCGATTTGAAAGCAAATATTTTTGTTCAAGTGAACTTTTAAAGTGAGCATTTTTTACTTGAGTAATATATTATGTATCTCTACTTATATACTAATATATACTGTATCTCTACTCCAACATTCTCCATGCATGTAGTGAGTTGCAGTAATATTTCTAAACAAACATGCACGAAACGTTAAGCGTGCAGTATTTTAATATCAACTGTTAAATATCAGTGAGGCTGCTCTAAATGTCACTTTATGGATAAATAATTCTAAACATAGCGGTATGACTGTAATATGACCCTTCAGCATAATACAATAATTTGTCCCCATTTACACTATGCTAGTATTTAAAAGCAATAACATTGGCAAGTTTTAATGTATGTATTTAATGAGATTTGATGAGTCAGAGACCTTCAGTTGAGCTTCCGGTGCCTGTCAGGTTTTTTCCCTTTAAACTAACATTTTATTTGATATAAATTCCACAGGGTTTTGAACTCTCGTTCACAGCGACATCATTTACAATCATACATCTTTTTTATAAGCTAATATTCTACTTTTGCTTGAGCAGCAAGCATTTTGTCTAAATATGCCAAATACAAAACATTGTAAAGACAAGAAGGAGCTGTATATTCACTGAAAGTAGAATGCTATGATTAGTTAATCAGGACATTTAATGGTAGGTTCAATTATATACTGCATTTACAGCATCTTCAGCAATTTGAGCTACATATCAAGCATAAACAGCATTAAGTTCTTCAGCAGTTTGAGCTACAGGAGCTCGTCTGTTGAATCGGACCACATGGATCAGCCTTCGCTCCCCATGTGCATCAATGAGCCCGTGACCCTGTCACCGGTTCACCACTGTTCCTTCCCTGGGGCACTTTTGATAGATACTGAGCACTGCAGACCAGGAACATATCACAACAGCTGAAGTTTTGGAGATGCTCTGATCTAGTAGTCGACCCATCACAATTTGTCAAACTCACTAAAATACATACGCTTGCCCATTTTTTCTGCTTTGAGCACCTCAACTTTGAGGACAAAATGTTCACTTGCTGCCATATATATTCCACCAATGGTGGGTGGATGCCATGATGAAGAGATAATCAACCCATGTCCAGAGCGACATACAAAAGTTCTTGTTTAAGCTCTAGTTTAAGTGTTTCAGGAAGAGGTGGGTCTTCACCCATTGCTTGAAGATAGCCAGGGACTCTGGAGCTGTTCAAACATCTAGGTTCATTCCACCACCTAGGTGCCACAACAGAGAAAAGCCTCTTATATAGATGCTTGAAGTACAGTAATAAAGAAAAATAAGTTGTCTTCTCTTGTTTATGCTGGAGTTCAGTTGATCATATTATTAAGTGTTTTTATAGCCTCAGCTCTGGATAAAGAGTTTTCAGTCATCTATCTTTCAACTTGAAGAGCTTAAGATTTTGTGGCATAGAGCTTATACTGTAGTTGCAGGAGACTTGCAAAAACAAAGAGCTGTTTAAATTACACTATTACTAATGCATTCATTCCCAAACTTAACACACACACACACATATATATATATAAGGAGGATAAGGATAAGAAGGGAGTGCTAAGGTGTCCATGTCTATCATCAAAGATTAGTCCCATTAAACTCCTTGGTCCCTGTCTGTTTTTTCTCAATTTCCTATTTTCCTTCTCCATGTGAGTTCACACTGTGCTGATCAATCATGTCATTCTTCAGACCATCTCAAACCAACGGACAGAAGGAGATCACACACTCCATTAGATCTCACACAGAGAGAATCCTCCTTTACCCCCTACAACCTTGCAGTTTACATTCAAATACATCCAGCAGGTGCTCAGGTTTGTCACAGCAGAAATACAAGCATGTTTAAGTGTTTTCAGTGATAAGGGTGTGATTTAGGTTTTTACATTTATTATATAAGAATAATGTAGACAGAAAAAGCAACATAAAACATCCAAATTCGCTCTAACAACATACAAATATAGTCAGTTATTTTTTTTACTGTGAATATTTAACATGTGAATCCGATTGAATCCAGTTCTAATTGTTACCTGAACATTTTTACCTCTGTGAAACATTTTAATGATTCCACAGGAAGTGACATCGGGATTGAATTCTATTTGTATAGCACTTTTAACAAAGGACAATGAGAACTATTGAGGCGAGCCAGTGGTGACAGTGGCAAGAAAAATCCCCCTGAGATGGCATGAAGAAGAAAATATTTTATATCCTAAGATCTTGAAAATAATGTTATTGTTGAAAATGGACTGATTTTGGAAGTGAATGACCTTTACCCAATTCAAATGAAGAGTAAATTATTCATTTACTAATAAATGTATTGTTCATGATTATTCTATCATTTCCTATCATTCTCTTTCCTGATTAAAATGATTTGGGGGCGTTAAAGGAACATTCTGACCAGATTTTGGACCAAAGTTTTTAGAACCCTTAAGTGCCACCATACCATCAAATGTGAGCCAAACGAATTCGTTCTGGAAATGTGCTCGCAAACCAATTTACTCGTATATCTTTATGAGTTTTCTCATTAGAAATAATGTAAATTCAGATAATGTGTTTCAGACACCCAAAATTATTCATATAAAAATAAAAGTACAATGCAGTTGTCTAGCCAGCACAATTCTGCCCTTATCAAACTCACTCAAATCCTTACGCTTGCCCATTTTTCCTGCTTCCAACACATCAACTTTGAGGACAAAATGTTTACTTGCTGCTTAATATATACAGAACCACCCACTAACATGTACCATGATGAAGAGATAATCAGTGTTATGCACTTCACCGCTCATAATGTTATAATGTCATAATGTTATGCCTGATCAGTGTATATGGAAGGTTTAGATGTACTTGCACTGCTTTTTGTAAAGTAATGTTCACAGTATTGCACTGCTGATGTACTGAGCCTTTTTCCGATTGTTTGCTGTTCTGGTTTCGATCACTGTTTGTACCCGGCTTTTTGCTTCTTCGGATTAGCCTTGTTTATGTTATTTGCACCTCAACTGAACTTTGCATGTTTCTGGATTAAAATTTTACATATCCACTCTGACTCATTTGCCTGCCTGTTTCGATTTTCTTTCCTTTTAATTTTTTCCTGCATTTGCATCTACATCGACTCACCTGTCGTGAAAACCAGACGGTGCAACACAATTACTAAACATCCAACGGGAATATTTTTGCCTCAAGTCTATACAAGTATAAAAAATCTGCAACATATCCAGTGGAATTACAGCAACAAAAATGCCAGATTAATGCAAAACATCACACTTGTAAAGAATCAATTTATAGGATAGCTTTCATTAAAAAAAATTCTCCAAATAGAGCATTTTGTATCTGTTTTAGTGTGACCAATTCTGCTATTTGACTTTATCATACATCTACTAGAAATATCTCATAGTTTGAAATTAATAAATGTTTTGTACCTAACAATGTATTCTGTATGTAATACTACAGCGATTTAATGCAAATGTTAACATTTTAACCGAATAATCAAGGTTTATTTGAATTATTTTTTACATATTTTATATTAAAATGCTTTGTATTTAGCTTCTAATGAGGCCCATTGTTTATACATATGTTCATCAGCTATAATTTAACAATTTTCTGATTCAACAAGAAACTCAAAGTTTAAAAGTCGTTCCTGTCCAAACGTCTGTTGTTTGTTGTGTACAATGTCCTATTAAAATCAAAAACAATGTTTAGTGTTATCTAAAGAACTGAATAATTAATACATAAGCTGCTTTTTGGGGCAAAAATGAGGCAAAGAAATTAGGCAAAAGCACTGCGAATCTTTCATAAGTCAGATATAATTATGATTATTACAATAACCCAGTTGTTGCTTTATTCACAATCACTCTGATCTTCCAGCAGACCTTTTGGTTGGTAAGTGAGACACTTTATAGATAGATTTTTCGGACATCTTTGCAGTTGGAAAGCTGAGGTCAGAGTGCAGGGTCAGTCACGGTACAGCCCGTGAAACAGAGAGGGTTAAGGGCCTTGCTCAACGGCCAAACATAGGCAGTTTGGTGGGGCTTAACTACTTCTTCTTTTTTTTTCGTCTTCTCCTATTAGGGGTCACCACAGTGGATCATTTGTCTCCATACCCCCCTGTCCTCTACATCTGCCTCTTTCAAACCAACTACCTGCATGTCTTCCCTCACCACATCGATAAACCTCCTCCTTGGCTTTCCTCTTTTCCTCCTTCCTGGTGGCTCCATCCTCAGCATTCTCCTACTGATATAAACACAAAGCCTTAACCAACTTTCCATAAAACATATAAATCACTAATGGTGTCGAGATATGGAAAAATATTCAACACCTACTATATAATGCAATGACAGCATGCAACCCCAATCACACTTAATAAATAATAGTATGTGATACATTAATATGCATCTAACATAAAACTTCATATTTCTGCATTACATCAACCAAATTTTACAGCAACTAAAGAGAAACCTGTATTTCTAACATTTCATTTTTAGCCTAGATTGCTGTTTGTACGCCTAATTCCCCACACATTACATCTGAAAGACCTCATTTCTCTTCAGACAAGAGCCAAATTACATTTTTCTATTAGCACATCAACATGCTTCATTATCATGCCTCTGACTAGTCCAACTCCACTGCCATTGGACTCTATTTCCCTCAATGCGAGACTGGGAAACCGTTTTACACACAAGGAGGCTTCTCTAATAAATGAACAGATCACAGTAGCACCTCTCTAGTCGTTAAAAGGTAATGGAGGTGTCACAGAGGAATAAAAAAAAAACCCTGTCTATTTTACACCCCTAAAGAATTGTTGTTAAGACTGCATGACAGAAGAGACAATTTCGATCCTCCAAGGGGATTAAGAGGAAAACCCTAAAGCCATCATTAGATGCTACGACAATCCTGGGAACAATCCTGTAATGAACATTCGGAAAAGATTTGTATTTTTTTTCTCATTGAGATGCGGTGAATAAGTATTCTCAATATGTGAGTATAATAATGAGTTCTGTTACCATCTGGGATATGTTTTTAATGAAAGTATGGACCATCATATAGGATTCAATCTGAGTGCTCTCTAAAGGAAGAAGTAACAAAACAAGGAACTCATTCAAGGATTATGTGTATGACAACAGCTGAAAAAGATAAAGCTTCTGCTTTAAGGAGGAATGATCAAGGAAAGAAAAGAACCTGTTTAGACTTGCCGAGGTCTTGCACTCCATCTGAAAGAAATCTCCGCCGAAGAGAAAGAATGTCCATCGGAGTGTGGCAATTTGGATAATAAACTAAATGCATTTGACAGTGAAACATGACTGGCAAGATCTGCACTGACATCACTTCCTCTCAGGTATTTCCATTGAAGCAGGGAGTTGCTTTTTTTTTTTTCTTCATCAATTTGAATTTAAATGCGGCTGCATTCTTTCACCATGGTTGAGTCACCTCTGTTTTTTATGGGTTTTTTTTCCCGTCTGCTCACAAATGAATGCTTCTGCAAGAAGCTGGAGAGTTTCATTTCTGAATATGGTCAACATATCGTGTTCACCATATCACATTGGTGATTAAAGTTTAAATTCTTTATGTCTTCTAAAAATATTCCTAAATACTGTACATCCAAACATTTTGGGAATAAATGCATTGAAACTTTACTGTTTTTTTATGTAGAACAAAATGCAGCTATTTGGAGATAAAACAAAACCAATGAATCATTCTTTCACTCTCTCTCTCTCTGTGAAGCTAAACATGTTCCTGTGATTCCAGTGATCTTGTATCCTTCTGCTCCTCATCCTGATGCCCTACATCTGGATGGGATTATTTTCACTCGCTGCAGCTGCTGATGGTTCCACATGAACATGTAGACGGTTTGTTATAATTATTTGCTACAATTGACATGACTTAATTTACATTTAACTGTCCATCCATGAACATAAACTCGCCAATGATGAACTGTAATTATTCAACTATTTTTCTTCCTCATACGAGGTGGTATCAAAAAGTTTCAAGTCTAGTTTTGTAACATGTCAATAAATGGCAGCACAAAGCTGCACACACAGTCACAGGGAGCACCAACCTTCATAAGTCAGATTTAATTAAAAATTATTTTAAATTAGAAAATGAATTATGCTTAGCCTTTGTACAAATGGCTGTTTGTTTAAAGACCAAAGAGACTGAGAATCACCCTGAAAATATATCTTGTGAACAATGAAGCATGCTGGTGGTAGCACCTTGTTTTGGAATGCTTTATCAGGGCCTGGGAAAACTATAATTAACTTTAAAAAAGTATATGAATATAGCAATCTTTAAAAAAAAAAAAACTTGTTCATGCTACAAGAAAATGAGGTTCATCTTCCAACAAAACAGTGGCCTTAAGCATACTGCTAGAGCTGCACTGGAGTGGTTCCTGAAAGTGTCATAATGACCCAGTCCTTAACCCAGTTGGCCTCCATCCAATGTTACAAAGCTTGGGTAATTTGGTCAAGAAGAATAGGCAAAAAATATTGGTATCCAGATAACATAGCAGATAAAACACATAGCAGATAAAAACGTACCCTAGAGGGCAAGCTGCCATAATTGCAGTCAAAGGTAAGTTTACAATGGTCATTTCAAAGGGTAAACACATGGATATTGTATGCAATAAGAAATGCACCTTGAAATATTAGACATATCATGTAAGTCAAATGATGCAATGATGGGTAACACTGGAAAATGTGGATAAACTCCAAAGGGGTGAAAATTTATGCAAAGTGCTCTACACGGCATACAATCAAAAGTGTGTCTTCATGGGCGTCTAAGCCTAAATCACTTTTTTTCCTTTGCATTAGTCAATTCCTTAAACCTATTTCACAAGCTTTAGAGTATTTGTTTGTTGATGCATATCAGGCACCTAATCCGAATCAATTCAACGCTTAGTGAAAGAAAGTGGAATGATTTCAGGGGGTGATGGAAAGTGATTACTTTTCTTATCAATTTATCTAATTCTATATTTAGCATTTTTGAACACAGCTGTACTCAATGCTGACCGTCTAATTTCGAGAAAGCACATCTTTGACTTAAACACAAAGCCCCTTGTTTACAGCGAACAATCTCCAAATACCAGCTTAGCCTCACAGGAGACAAATAAAGAGAAATCAGATAAAGGTTTTGTTCTAACATGGTGCTAACTGGTACACTTTACTAATCAGATGATGCAGTTCTCTTTTTACCAGCTATATACAACAAAAACAAGTTACAGCTGAATCTACTGGTGTCTGATTACCCAGGGAACCAAGTCCAAATGAACAGTCAGCATTGTTTTGGAGGCCAGTTTATGTTTAATGTGTGCCATGATGCTACTAGCTGCAAATAATTGGCCTGAAATGCTAACAATAAAGGCAACAATTTTATAATGTGTTAAAAGAGAATATCAGCTATTATACCACGGTCTGTCCGAATACTCAATTCTGATTGGTTGGAAAATGTGCATACAGTTAGTACACTCATTTTTAATCACGTGCATGATTTAAAATGAGCATAATTCTAGAACTTACCACCTGTTTATACCAATAACTATTGGAAATTAGTACTTTGTAGTAGTGCATCAAGTGGGAAGAAAAGGATTGACTGAGAGATAGATAGAGAGTAAGAGAAATTGTGTCTAGGATTGGTAGTGTGTACTAGGCAACACTGAATGCAGAATTGAGACCATCTGCCTCTCCATCACAGCCCAGTCAGTGTCGTGCCCTGGTTCAGTAACTTATCCAGGCCATATACTTCCAATGACTGCCCTCATTTTTCTTTTCTGACTGGTTGCCTCAAAGCGTCCTGTGGAAGAAAAAAACAGGCATACACCATGAGGCATGTGTAGATAAATCAGAATGTAAGTTAATGAATGTAGCTATTAATGTACCATTTTGCTACAAGTCTGACTGTACAGTTCAAACAGGACTTCCAGTGACAAGGTTTATATTAATGCTCTCAGAAGATATGACCTTATATGGGTACTCTTTGGGTACTATGTAAAAATAAATGAAAATGAAGCCCCAATGGGACAGCCCACACACAGCTCAAAAAAAAATGGCGGACTCCAATTAGACTGTACCACTCTACTATTTAGACCACACCTTATTCTGGCCCTCTGGGGCACCACCCAGTGCAGGGCCAACCCATACTCCTCATCCTTCTCTTTTAGTGCTCTACAGAGGCAGAACTACTTTTGTTCTCCAACAAATGCTGCCAACAACACAAACGACTCAAACAGGGGTATAAAAATCCAGTAGTGCCAGTGGTCAAGTATTTCTACTTCCACTAAAAACAAAAAATAATCCCTTCAATTTCTACTTCCACAGAGACAAAAAGACCCAGACACATCCGTAATTTTCTTCCAGTGCATTTTATCCTCTTTGTGAGTGATAGTGATAATCTCTCAGATGTGGCAAAGAGCAATTTCTACCACATCCTATGTGAAGATAAGATACAACAGAAGAGTCACAGCAATTACTAGCATGACAGACTAGCTCACTAAAACTACACAAACACGTATGTGTTTAAGATTTTTTTTTTGTGTGTGTGTGTTTTAAATTTATGCTAGAATCCAAGCATAATGTAACTCCACCTCCCAGTTACACCACACCCCTCACTGCTTCCTGACAATTTCTGTATCTCAGACTCCAGCTTTTGCGGCTTGAAGCATTTTATGTGCTGCGATTTAATGAAAGAATATGTGATGAACTAAAAAAAAAGTTTTTATTGCCATTTTTTTGTTTTCTTGAGAATCCTTCATAATGTGTGAATACTAACGTCTAATGTCTACACTGCTCACTGACATTAAAATCTCATTGTAGTTCTATCCAATCATCATTCAATCCAAAATTATTTCTTTTACATGAAGATGTGATGCTTTTCTTGGTGATCATGTGATGCTTTCCTCAAAATAACACATTTTATTTCAATCTAATGTGATGTTTTTTTGTGTATAACATTTATTTCTTGAATTCATGATGTTTCTTTGACATATTCACTTGGTAATGCGATGGTTTTCTTGTGGTAATGTAATGTCTTTTGTTAGAACATGTTTTTCTCATAATGTGATGTGATAATTTACTGTTGAAAAAGAAACTGTAAAGAAATGTCCCTTTAGAATGTTGTTTGAATATGTGTGCAAAAATGTAGTAAAAACAAGGCAGAAGTTGTGCGATGTTTAAACAGAATACAGAACTGTAAGGCTTGGAGCAGGTAAAGCAAGTCACATAGAGTGTTACTTCACAGAGAGTTAACCTCAGATTGACCACAATCTAATGAGAATCATCAAGAAATCAAAATTTACCCTAATAAAGCGGCTCGAACTTAAACATGCTTCTAGATAGTTGGTAAACGGTTACTTGCATTGGCGTTGTTGTTGAACAAAGACAAATTCTTGATGAGGAAGGAGGAAGTTTTTGGGTGAGGTTCTTGGAGGTAAAGCTCTGTCTCAAAGGGTTTGAGTCCCGTCTTAAAAGAGGGTTTGAGCCACGATTGGTGGGTGTTCAGGTCCCCTAGCCACACCCATCTTTGGTAGAATAGTCAATACAAGGCATGAAACTTTGAGAGGGAAAGACTTTCTTTGTCTCCGTTCTTGGTCTGCTTGCATGTTTATGGATGGTCTGGAGAACTGATGAAGTTGTATCCAATGTGCATAAGTGTATATAACTGTAAATGTTGAGACCCAGGCTGTAATTTATATGCAGATGTTAAGGGTTAAAAGGGGTGTCTGGAACATGAGATCCAACTGATCAACTAATGGTCCTAGGCAGATGCTACAAACATAAGACTTTAAACCAGTATGAAAATATAAAATATTATATAACCAATTATAACAAACATATAATTATCGAACCTCTATAAACATAACACTATATAAACTATATAAGCATATATATAATTATATAACTTATATAAACCTATATATAACTATATAAACTTATATGTGTACAAGTGTGATTCAGTAGCTTGAAAATAAACAACGTTGAGTGTGTGTATTGGGAACTGGAGTTCACAGCGGCCATATTTGTAGGCCGCAATGGCTGCTGGGATCTGCCGATGGCGGTGGGTAATAAATCATAATAACTGCATGAAGGACAGGAATAAAGCATATTTTCCTCACAATGTAGTTTTTGCAGAAATTGGAGACTGGGAATTGGTACTAGGAATTTTGATCTTGTCAATAAAAGTTTAGAAATGAAAAATTCAAGGCCACACTTGTCAAACTTTATAGCTTACAGCGGATGAAGCGTGTCTGATCTTCTATCCTGTCTATCCTGCATCAGGACAAGAAGCAGATGCTCTGTATTTCAGATCCCTTTTTATTTTGACGTATTTTCTCGTTGCTTGTCCTTCATTCCAACAGACTGATGTTTTGGGTGTAACGCTGCGGCTCCCGCTTCATGACACGCATTTCATGTGGCAGATGGATTTGACAAATGAGTTCTGTCTGGCACAGGAAGGTAGGCTGTGTGAGCATGTGACCATGGGAAATGAAAAAGACACAGCTTTGTGGCACACACACACACACACACACAGCACAGAATCTCACATAACTTACAAACATCACTTGAAATATACACTAGCCACATACACTGTCCACTTTATTAGAAACGCCTTGTACAACGATCTAATCTCGTTTCAATTAAAATTTTCCTCCAGGAAAGCCAAGAGATAATGGTCTCAGGTACAATCTACTGACAAAAGTATTGAGACACCTGATTTTTCCAGGCATAAGTGGTCCTTTCCCAAAAAGGTTGGAAGCACACAATTGTATAAAATGTCTTTGGATGCAGTTCCTTTAAATTTTGCCTTCAAACGAACCGGGAGATTCAAACATGTTCCAGCATGACAGCTGTGCACAAATTCAGCTTTTTTGAAGATACACCAACCAGACATAACTTTATGGCTATTGATGCGGCATAACATTATGACCACCTGCCTTGTTGCTGCCAAAACAGTCCTCATCCATATTACCCATGTATAGCATACACCGACCATGTGGCATTATAACATTATGACCAGTGAGTGAATAACACTGATTATCTCTTCATCATGGCACCTGTCAGTTGGTGGCAAATAAAAATGGGCAAGCGAACAATTTAAGTGAGTTTGACAAGGGCCAAATTGTGATGACTAGACGACTGGGTCAGAGCATTTCCATAACCGTGGGGGGTTTCCGGTCTGCAGTGGTCAGTTTCTATTAAAAGCGATCCAATTAAGGAACAGTGGTAAACTGGCAACAGTGTAATAGCAGCCAAGGAAAGTATTAACAAATTACAGTGTACTACCCCATACTGATCACCATTTTTTAAGACCCTGCACTCTGACCCCAGCTTCCTAACAATCCTGGAATTTGAAAGGAAAGAATCCCACTGTGCTGTAATGTACAGTACAGACCAAAAGTTTGGACACACCTTCTCATTCAAAGAGTTTTCTTTATTTTCATGACTATGAAAATTGTAGATTCACACTGAAGGCATTAAAACTATGAATTAACACGTGGAATTATATATGGAATTATATACATAACAAAAAAGTGTGAGACAACTGAAAAATGTCATATTCTAGGTTCTTCAAAGTAGCCACCTTTTGCTTTGATTACTGCTTTGCACACTCTTGGCATTCTCTTGATGAGCTTCAAGAGGTAGTCACCTGAAATGGTCTTCCAACAGTCTTGAAGGAGTTCCCCGAGAGATGCTTGGCACTTGTTGGCCCTTTTGCCTTCACTCTGCGGTCCAGCTCACCCCTAAACCATCTCGATTGGGTTCAGGTCCGGTGACTGTGGAGGCCAGGTCATCTGGCGCAGCACCCCATCACTCTTCTTCTTGGTCAAATAGCCCTTGATGCCTTCAGTGTGACTCTACAATTTTCATAGTCATGAAAATAAAGAAAACTCTTTGAATGAGAAGGTGTGTCCAAACTTTTGGTCTGTACTGTACATGTGACAAAAAGCCTCAATCTAAAACTTAGAATGAGAAGAGACTTTGCCATTTGAAAGTCGGTGTGTGTGTGTGTGTGTGTGTGTGTGTGTGTGTGTGTGTGTGTGTGTGTGTGTGTGTGTATATGAATTATTTGGCAACCCTTTCAAGTACTCAAAGAAGAAAGCATCAGCAAGAGTGACAGTCTCTCTTTTATCATCTTTCTTTTTAGATATAAGTTAATGAGTTTGAGGAAACGCTGTGAAAATATCTACTGTAGCAACAAATGAACTACAACAGAATGGTCATTTTTTTTGCCTTGAGATTTAGACATACATGAGACGCAGTAATCATGACTCAGAGTGCGGATTTTCCACAGGATTTTTATTTGCAGCTTCATTTCAAAATGAATGTTAAAGTATTTGGAAATACACCAAATTTGACCTGTTGTCATCATTCATTCTTTGGAGATATTAGCTTAAAAATGACGCAGCTGAATACTGTCAATGTGGGTTGAATCAAACATGTTTATATGTCTGAAAAAATTTATGATCATACTTTTATGTAATTATCAGAATGATATATTCGTTATTCTTTACAGCACTGATGACTTTTATCTAACAGCAAGTGATAGATATTTGTGTTCTTCACCACTATTGCACATATACTGTATGTAAACACCTAAGCATAATGATAACCAATCAATTCCTTCATCCTCCATGTATACTGTATTAATCAAGTTGATGAAAAGTTTTATCCCAAGAGATCTGACTCAAAGTTTCTGGTTAAAAAATAAACTCAACAGACAGGAAAATGGTGGTCATTTTTGGACTGCTTTCCCAATTCACAGCATGTCTTCATTGCTCTAGTGCCAGCACACACAAATAGAGCTAACAATGTTGATAAAAAAGCAGCTTGTGTTGGTCTAGACCATCTGGAACACACAAGGGGAGCAGCATCCACCCACAGCAATTAACACCACTTTCCTCCTGGACGCCATTTCACTAAGTCCATCCAAGTGTCAGGACTCCATTTTAACAGTCTATGACAGGAGCTTACTAACATTTTGCAACCCTTAAAATCTATTTTGCAGAGCCTCTCTGCTCAGAATTATTCAATCAGCAAATCAGAATCTGTAGGTTTAGTATTTTAGATATGCATTAAAGTCTATTTGTTCTCTTTTTGGTACTAGAAACCTTCACCGAATGAATACGCTAGGTCAATAAGTAAACAGCATTTGTTGGCTATTTGTTTTTCGATTACTGACATTTCAAAGGCCAAACTGTCTAATAACAAAAAATGTAATAATAATTTTTTTTAAATGCTCCTTTTTATTGAGTTATGATTTCCATAAGTTCAGCTAATTTTAAGATGCACATTAAAACTTTTTATAAAATTCTACAAATTTAAAATGTATGCAAATGCTATGAAGATGGATTTTGACTGTTTCATGTAAATGTTAAAAATAAGTAAATAACTAAAAACTTTCTTTCGGCTTCTACCGTTAGGGGTCGCCACAGCGGATCCTCCACACGTTTGATTTGGCACATGTTTTTACGCTGGATGCCCTTCCTAACGCAACCCTCCCCAATTTATCCGGGCTTGGGACCGGCACTGAGAGTGGCTGGGGATGGTCCCCTGACCGGGAATCGAACCTGGGTCGCAGTGGTGGGAGCGCTGCGTCTTAACCACTAGACCACCAACTATGTACTGTATATTGGGGTGACCCCGAACAGTCAAAGATTCGATGCTCTGATTGTATGAGCCTAATTTAAATACCAATCTTACAGTCAAATCATCGCAGAGGTGTTATGAAATAAGGGTCATATCATTTTGGTTATATGGGGGTGCTCAATGTCTGATTTCACATAGGTTAACTTACTGTCTATTATGTAATATTTTGCAGATTGTGGCTATAAACTGTTATGAGGAATCGATTAATTAGATTATTTATTGAATTAATTAATTATAATTAATTATCGATTAATCGGAATAATTAACGACAGTTTTGGTCACTTTATTAGAGGTGTTTTTTTGTGCTGTGTGCCTCCAGCCAGTCCACAAGTGTACAAAAAGTTAATTCAATTTAAACCCATAATATAAGGTGTGTATAAAAGCTACACCAGCATCAGAAACATCAGTCCATTAGCCAGCAAGTTACTTAATACATAATAATTTTGAGTTTATAGTGCTTCAGCAGGATATCAAACTTTTCTTTGTTTATCCCCACTTAATTTACAGATTTGGTGCCAGATTTTTGTCTATTTGAGGTGCCTAATATTACCCAGCCATTAGGGTTGCACAAGCCAGAGCACTCTTAGTGCCTGTCCCAAGCTCAGATAAATGGGAAGTTTTGCGTTAGGTAGAGCATCCAGCAAAACGTGCAAAATTATATATGCGGATCACAAATCAGAAATTTATACCGGATCGGTCGAGGCCCGAGTTACCAAAGACCCCCACAGGTATTGTGAGCCAAATTGGGCTACTGTTGGCCGAAGGAGAAGAAGGAAAAGAGGAAGACGTCTCCAAAACATGGTCAGAATAGCACCAGTTAGCACCATTAGTCTCGAAACTTTTTGATACCACCTCGTACAAAAGAAAAGGCATGGTTAAAGTGAGTTAAATATAAAAAGAAAAAAAGTATATTCTGCATGTATTTGTGATTTTACTTAGTTTGCTATTATTTATATCACTATTACTACATCCACTTCTATAAAATCCAACAAATAACATTTTATTTAAAATCAGCTGCTTGTTAATGTGGCCTGACTGCATGCATGACTTCTACAGCATTCACTGTAATAAAAATCACAAAAGAACTTGCTATATTTTACTTCCCAATCCAAATATGCAGAATCCACACTAAAAAGTTATAAAGGATAAATTTGTTTAGCGTCTGAGTTACCTCGGTTTCTAATTAAACTCGAAAGTTGGAGCCAGCAGCACGAACGGGAGGGGAAAAAATCATATTTACAGAACAAACTCTGCTGCTGAAACAAACCTTGGAGACTCCCAGTGAGAGATCAGCTGACCTGAAATCAAACACAGTGCCGATTCAGCTAACATTCACTAAAGGTTACACCTGGATTATATAAACCATGGGGCGAAATGAGGGTCTGTCTTCAGGAAAACGTGCTCTACTGAGAAGCTTTCCTCAGGGTTACTATAAATATTGGTTTATTAGTCTTGTGTACAGATATATACACATTCAAACCTGTGATGTGAACTGCTTTTAGATGCACACATATCAGCCAATCGTAATCGAGTATTCTTATATCTCCTGCTATAAGTAGGTATAACTGAGGTAGTGGTACAAGTATAAGGTATAAGTGAGAACTTTATGATCCATCTGCAACATGATTTATCTTTCCAGAAGCTTCCGACTCTTCTCACTCACAGCGCTCTGAAGCTAACACAAGCTAATTCGAGACACGCTAAGCCATAACGCCTATTTTAAAGCCTCGCTAATTCAATTAAAAACCTGAAAAAGTATCAACTAAGGTTAAGTTACACTTTTGAGAATTGAGAAAAGATTTAAAAATAGATTCCCGCATTATGACTCAATTAGCACAGTTTATTGAACAAATGCTGTTTACACACACAGCGCTAAGATTCACAGACTTCACTTCATCTTTTTCTCTTCAGCAATGATGGAACTATAATGAAGGGATTTTTAGTGTCACCCAGATAAGGATGGGTTATTTTTGATTGGTGTTGTTCTCTAGGTTTTATCCTTACACCATGTCAGGAAGTTCTTCCTTGACACTGTTGTTGCTACCGGTTTGCTAATTAGGGATTAACTTAAATGAAAAACTTGTCACCCTAAAATCTTTATAATCTATTTGTTTCAGCTTTGGGAGAATTTTCATGGTCAAAAGTGCTACATAAATAAAATTGTATTTAATTGAAATGAAATTCCAGTTACTAGAACAATCCAATAAGCACTAAAAATGCAAAGAAATGGAAAAATGTGTTAATATTTATTTGTATATATGTGTAGCTATTATATATGTACAGGTAGTCGTCGACTTACAACCTATGCAACTTATGACCATTCGACTTTACGACCACAATCGCTAGCAGCGGCGTACGTTATTTTTTTACCAGCTTCTTATAACTTATACCTTATACTTGTACCACTGCCTCAGTTATACCTACTTATAGCAGGAGATATAAGAATACTCGGCATCATTTCACAGTACTGTACATATAGCCTACTCTACTTATGACCAAATCGTGTTACGACCGAGTTGTCGGTCCCAATTGTGGTCGTAATTCGACGACTACCTGTATTATTATATATCAACCCTACAAAACACCACTGGGATAAATTTGAATGCTGGCTGCACCCCAGTTCTCCGCACCTACATCAATATCTGCCTTTACAAAAGCAGCAAGTTATTAAATGTGGAATGGGATGTTCAAAATTTATTCATATTTTAGCCATTTGTTCTAAAAAAAATTTGTCCATGCAGTCTAGCATACTTCCTGAAAATCTACACGCACAATCACTTTCATTTATATGAAGATTTACCAATTAGTAAGAACTTGGGACTAGGAGAGGATTGGGGAAAATAAACCTGTACTTGTTCAATGTTCATTGAAGCCTAACGTGGTCTTCTGCTCTTGTAGATCATCCCTCTGATTGGTGGATATGCAGTGCATGTGGAACTGTGTTACAGTTATTACAGGTTTTGATGTATATTCCTGCCTCAATTCTAATATTCACGCTTTGACAATGTTTCTCAAATACATTTACTGATCCAAATTTTATTTAAACCGTGTTTTGGTCTAAAGATCTAGAAAAATTCTCAATGGTTTCATGTTTCCCGTAAACTATTCTAATCCCCACTCGTTCTTTTTGAATAAGGAAGTTGTTTGTCACCTGACATTGTATTGGACTACCAGGAATGCCTCAAATCCAACATCCTCTGTGTGCTACCATGCCAGGTTTCCTTGGAAACAATCCTCATCTTAACTGCTCAATCTGTAAAGGGACACTTTGTTTCTCTCATGCTTCTCTTAAAAGTGAATTGTTTGTCATGTTGTCTTTGTTTTTAGGTTTATTTCAGAAAATGTGCTACAAGGGAGAAGGAAAGACTATCTTATTTCATTAACACACATGCCTCTGGTTTCACTCATGTCCTTGATCCAGATTATTTTTCCCTATGTGCATATAAGAATCATATAACTGCTCATAAATAGTTAGAAGAAAACAGGTACTACTATTATATAATCTCTTGAAGAAGCTACATTAAGTCAAAATAGAAAAGTAATGTCGCAGAATAACAAGTTACTAAGTCAAAATAATAAATAAAACATTTTTCCTTCACATTAACCAAAAGACCGTAATCTAATAGCAATACCCCTGTGCACAACGCCAGCTCCATGAAGATCTCCATGGGTTGGAGTTGAGGATTATAAATGGCCTGCTATAGTGCACAATCACTGAATACCTTCGGGACGAACGCTGACTGCACCCCAGCGCTTGACTTACTAAAGCCTTTGTGGCTGAATATGCTTAAATCTCCACAAGCACACTCAAATCTAGTGGGACATCTACTTAGAAGAGTGAAGGATATTTAAAAAGCAAATGGGGACTAAATGTGGAATGGGATGTTCAAAAAGCACATACCAGTCTTATGGTCAGGTGACCAAAATTTTAGTTCCAAATAATAGAATAATTGAAATTGTAAAAATCCTGAAAAATGCTGAGTCGTCATAATATCATAACAAGATAACTTGTGGTAATTATATCGTAATGTAACAGTATTAAGTCCAAATAGGAACGTAATGTCTGGGAATAACAAGTTGCGAAGTGGAAATAATGAGATTGAAAGTTAAAGTAACGGCATGAGACGTTGAAAATGTCGAGTTTGAAAGTGCCTCTGATAGTTTTAGTCTTGCTTGAGGTCATTTTAATCCTGAACTTTGAGAATCAACAGGATAAGCCTGTGTACACCAAGATTACATAATTTAAGTCTGGGTAATTATGATACAGAGAGGGAGTGAAAAAGATGTTGAAGCTATTCACATGTGAGCATCCTTTTATCTCTGTCCCCAGTGAAGTCCTAATTAAAGCGACAAAGTTAAACCAATTAATGGCTTCGCTGCCTTTCTGCTTGATGTAATTTGTTATCTTTAAAGGTGCTTTGAATCTGGGGAGAAGACAGAAATGAAATACAGGTGACGCGCTCCTGCATCAGGCAGAACGATTTCCGAGGCTCCGGTTGTCTTTTTCGTGTCAAACCCATTAGCACAGTGTGAAATGAAATTAAGCAGCAATTCTTGCAGAGCTAGCGCTCGTTAGGTTGCACCTAGCGAGCAGAGTTGCGGATAAGGAAGTCTGCTGGGACGTTATTTGTTCTAGCATATTCTCCAGTGGGTGGGGAGATGGTTCTGTTGAGAGTTTGTGCCAGGAACAGTAGGATTAATAGGGCTGAAATCTCAATTGGCTGCCAGAGCTCAGAGATTTATGCACACCATACAGTCATTTACCACCCACGACATGTCGCTGATACTGTGACAGGCTTTAGCACTTAGACCTGATTATAAAGACACACGTGTTCCGTCTTGGTGTTGGTGGAGTACATTTGGAGTGTAAATACAAGTGTGCACCCAGGACCCATTCAGGGCTCATATGGGAATAGGACTCATGATCATAGATTTGTTTTCAGCATGCTGTTTTGCAAAATGGTTGCTAATTTTACCAGGTTGTTTTTCCTTTGGTACCAACACACACAGCAGGAAAGAACAGTTCTTCTGCTTAAATGGACTATTTTCCAGCAAATCAGGACTTACAGCGGGATTGCAGCGTTCCAGTCTGATAAAAGCCAGGTTTTATATATCAAAACACAGTACATTGCTGACCACTACAGCCCTTTGTCCAGCAAAACAAGAAGAACATGTTGAGCTATTCATGTTATTTGGAACTGAACAAAGAGAACGAATATCTTACAGCCGCAGGATATGGCAACCCCCTTATTCAAATCTACTTATATTTATACAACTGATTAGTTTAGGGTTAAGGGCCTTGCTCAAGGGCCCAACAGTGGCCACTTGGAAATGCTTGCAATAAAACTTGTGACCGATATCATAAGTAGGCCAACATTTTACCCAATGAGCTACAATGAATGATGAGTGGGGATATGGCTCTGGGTTACTGATCAGAAGGTCATGGTTTGAATCCCTGGGTTTGCCAAGCTGCCACTTTTGGGGCCCTCAAGCAAGGCCCTTTACTCTCTATGCTCCAGGGGTGCTGTAACATTGCTAACCCTGTGCTCTGACCCCAGCTTCTTACATCACTGTAATATGCAAAAACATAATTTTCCTGTGGTATCAATAAAGTATTCTAATAAATACTGAAATTAATTAAATTAATTTCAAAATAAAAAGACACAAGTATGAGACCATGTGTTCACATTACAGCACAGGGTGGCAGTGGAACATGGGGCCTTTTCCAGGAAACTTGGGGCACATTCATACACACTATGAACAATTTGTAAAATTGCTAATTAGCTTACAACACATATCTTTAAATCCCCCAAATACAGGGTGAGGAAGGGTCTCGAAACCCAAAAACTTCAGGTACAAAGTCGCAATCTCAAAAACAATCCTCTGGAAAATGCATACAGATATTTTAGAACCACAGGAATTACATATTTGGACTTTAATTTATTATTACAGTCTCGTGGTAAAGGCTATCTACTCACTGTACAGCTTCTCCTGAATCCACCACTCCAGTGGACACAGATTTCAGATAAAACCCAGACAAACCCTTTGTATTCAGCTGGAATTGTAAACGGTAGTTCAATCTAATCAGTCCATGCCACACATAATGTATGTATCCTTGTGTTTGTCCTTTGTTTAGCGGCCATGTTGGTGTTTCTTTTCCACATTTCCCAGCTATTGCTGAGGCAGATCGTTTTCAATTCTTTGTGTGTGTGTGGTTTGTGCAGTGTATAAATCAGTAAACACTTATGTGTTTGTAGGAGTTATGCCATCTTTCCCTGAACCCCTCACTAGTTTGATGTCTTGACAACATTTCACACCGAACATTACCTTTTCCACATTAAGTGCATTATGTGACTGTCACTTTCCCTTATGCTGAGACAGGGACAGGAGAAAAAACATAGCAGACATGTTGCTTCAATTTTAGGCACTTTTGCAACACACACGCACACAAAACACAGTCTCTTCTGGTTCTGTCCACATGTACACAGATATTTTTGAAAACAACAGCATTTTCGAGAACACACGGTAACACACGACGAATTGAAAACGATGTCTCGTCTGTTTGGGAAAGATAGGTAGTCAATCACAAGGTAAAAAAAAAGACTCCAGCAAATAATTAGCACATGTGAGTTTGTGTACACAGGAAAGGGCCAGTTTGTGAATTACTGTGATTTTGTAAAATGTGTGATGCAGAATGAAAAGTTTGAAAAGATGTAATTGGCTGGATTTGTGTGTTTTGAATACACAACATTTTTATTTGATTTATATACAGTAGCTGTATAATAATTGAAAAGATACCAAAAACATTTTAATTACAAAAAATGAAAAAAAAGAAAATTCTTTCTGATCTTCACAGAGCAAATATTCAATTCCCATGTTGCAAAATGCAAAATATATGGCAGGACTTCCGAATAAAATAATAATCATAAGCCAACGATGACAATATACATTGGAAGAACATTACAAAAATTCTACAAAACAAAAAAACAGAGAAGGCTGGTGGGTGGGACGTGGCAGGCGATCAGAGTGGCATTAAATTCTGTTTTCCACTTCTTTGCTACTGGTGATAATCAGAACTAGAATACTTGATTGAAACACATAAAAAAGAGAAGGATACCAAATCAGGAGAGTAGATTTTAGAATGATTTCTCTATGTGAAGGCTTTTTCCAGGTCAATAAACATATTGAACTGATGAAAAAAACATGTATTTCATAGTGTTAAAGAAAGCCATTTTCCCCATATAAGGTCTAAACAGTGCTCTGATTTGAACAGCTTTGCAAAGTTCTTTCTAGAATCCCATAGGCACAAAAAACACAAAATAATGAAGTGCTGATTCTGGTCAAAACATTAATCAATAACCACAGAGCTGAGAATCTCACATTATTGAATAAATGAATATCAAAACTTCAGTCCAGCATTGGGGAGGTGTGAAAGTTGTCAATATTGCAGACCTTAAAGTCTAAATCTAGGGAATATCTGTACGTAAGTATAACATTAACACTTTACATTGAGGTCTACTTAAGAGACATGGTGTGTGGCATGGGTTAACTATTAACTTCAGTATAAAAATACCTATTTATAACTCAGCCATACAAGTATGGATCACCTGTAACAATACCCTCTAGGAATAAAAATGTTATGAACAATATACCAATATATACCAATTATGAGCATTGTTCTGCAATTATTTTTCTCTAACAGCTTCTAACATCTCTCTCTCTCTCTCTCTCTCTCTCTCTCTCTCTCTCTCTCTCTCTCTCTCTCTTTCTCGCTCTCTTCAATAAAGTCTTTCCTGTCTCTGAAAAATAAAACCAAATACAATAAATTTAGACCTACTAAAACATTTTAGACTTCTTCCAAAATAAATTTTTCAAAGCTGAAATCACCTATTTATGAAATAACGTGCCAAATGTGTGTTCCCAATGTAACAGACAAATGGACCAACTTTTTGTCTGAAGGTCATTGCTGGGCCCCTGAGCAAGGCTCTTAACCCTCAATTGCTTAGATAATTGTATGGTGCTCTGGGCAAGATCGCTCGATTCGTCAAGCTTCTAACAGAGCACTTCTTCTAAAAGGCTATTACATAGAAAACACAAATAATAACTTCAAGCCAGTCTGATTGAATGTTTTGCATTACAGAATTCATTTAAAAATCTAATTAAACTCTTGCTAATTCATCCCAAATCGCTGCTCAGACCTGAAACTGGATAAAATCTGGTGGCGTGTAGAAGATCGTAAATCCAATAAGGAGCAAATTTTCTGCAGTGAAGCCTCCTGACACTAATAGACAAACTGTATCATCTGGAAGACTCTGAATTTGCTCTCACTTCTGTGAAAAACTGCACAGAGAGGGGAAAAGAAAAAAATGCTGTGTGAAATGTTGTGAAATTGATCTGCTACCATCTGTTGTGTCTGTGACAGCAGAGGAAAGGGGAAGCGAGAACAGCAAAGGAAAAGGTCCTGATGGTGGGAACATGACATGAAACGCAGGAGAAATAACACCACATCTGTTAAGCACAGCACAGGAACTGGAGCAAAGTGGCACCTGAATGACTGCCTGGATGTGTGTGTATGCGTGTGTGTGTACTCTAATAACGTCATGGGAATACAAATGATAAATAAAGATAAGAGCAGGATTTTTATAAACAAGTGTAATAATTCAACTACTAGCAGGCAGAGGACAACCATTGAGGCTGTGTGACTGGGGAGATATTTGTATATCCCATTGATGTGACAGTAACAATACATGCATGTTTTTCCTCTTTTGGCTACTGTCTTCAGGGGTCGCCACAGTGGATCATCCGTCTCCATTCCATCTTGTCCTCTACATCTGCCTCTTTTAAATCAACCAGTTGCATGTCTTCCTCTACCACATTCATAATCTTCCTCCTCTCTAGTGGCTCTATTTTCAGCATTCTTCTACCGATATACCCCATGTCCCTCCTCTGCACATGAACAAACCATCTCAACTTATCTCCCAAATGTCCGACCTGCACTTTCGCTCAAATAAAGACATTTCTAATCCTGTCCATCCTCATCAATGAAAATCGGAACGTCTTCAACTCTGCCACTTCCAGCGCCGCCTCTTGGAATCTTGTCAGTGTCTCTAAACATATCAGGGCTTCCCACAGTCTTATAACCTTTACCTTCTATCACAACATTACATATATGTTAATATGCATTTTCTTTCTCCAAGTTTTAAAATGTGCAATTTTTCCTCAAGATCTACACTGGACAAGCAAAACATTGTGGACACCAATCAGGCAAAACATTATGGCCACCTGCCTAATATTGTATTGGTCCGCTTTTCGCTGCCAAAACAGTCCTGACCCATTGAACATTAGCAGCATTAGTTTCTTCATCCATTTGAGCTACAGGAACTAGTCTGCTGGATCGGACCACACATTTCTTTTGCCAATTTTTCCTGCTTCATACACCAACATTTGAGGACAAAATGTTCGCTTGTTGCCTCATATATCCCACCCACTGACCGGCGCCATGATGAAGAGATAATCAGTGTTATTCACTTTACCGGTCATAATGTTAAACCTGATTGGTGTATATTTCCTGAAATCTAAAGTTATGCCCATGGACTACACTTCCCAGCGGTCACAACACCTTGTGGTAATGTGGTAGTGGTTAGGAAGATTTAACCTTCTTCAAACCCCTAAATCACCTGCCTTTTGTTCCAGGATACTCACACCAACTTTAGCCACATGCAAATACATGTGAATCCCCTTACATTTGAAGTTTTAAAAAAATTATATGAAGCTCAATCATTAACTCCAATTATAGTCTATAGACAATCATAAAGTGTAGATACATTATTAGAATCTTTTCACGGCTGCAGTATGAGTAGTTATTCAACTCATTTTGTGTACTTGTTAAACTGATAAATGCAGCCGTGTCATTCAAAGTGTAATGCAAACCCAGACAGCAAAATTTTGCAAAGAGACCAGCTAGTTTAAATGGGTAAAAATGACAAAAGAAAGTTTCCTATTTTAAACAGGCTAAATAGTACCATAGTCACCGACTCAGCCACTTCACTTAAACCTTCTCGTGATCAGAGGTGAGAAGTAACGAAGTACAAATACTTTGTTACTGTACCTTATTAAATTTTTCCTGGTATTAGTACTTCACTATTTCTTTTTTACCTTCACTCTCCCCTTTTTTACACAAATATCTTTATTTTCTACTTACATTTTTAAACCAGATTTGTTACTTAAGCTTTTAATCTATTTGGTGATATCAATATTTTTTTTATAATTGAGCAGCTTTTTCAACCTACCTCTGGTGTATCATTTCCTGGCTCTCACACGCACGCTACAGACATAGGCTAGTTTAAAAAGCTAATAATGAGCAAGGCAGAAAGCAGTCTGTTTTTAACATGGATGAGACAGAGGGAGTGAGTGACATAAATATGACTGAGAACAGACACCTGATCACCTGATCATCATCATCTTCTCTCTGCTTGTGTTCTATATGGTGGTTGTTCAACCTGGATACATTAATTAGGTAACAAAATTTGAAATGTTTTTATATTTATATTTTAATATGTTGTGACGCCCATTTACCAGCGTAACATTAAATCAGGTATTAGTAATGTAATAACTTCTTTTTGCTTAAGTAAATGTCAGAACCCAAACTTCTTTACTTTAACTTGAGTGAAAAGTGTAGTCAGTATTTTTAAAACATGAGTATCTCTACTACTTTAGCGAAATACATGTGTACTTTTGCCATATCTTTCAGTGATAAAGAATGCGATCTCCCCAAAAAAGAACAGTTTGTTTTATTTCTCACCACTAATGCATTTGTGATATAATAAAATTGAATGTAATGTAATGTAATTCTGTTTAACTGTAATTTAACTGCAGTATGATGAGCCAAACATCATCTGGTCCAGCGGCTTGGGTTCAGATTTTCTTACTTTCCTTTTGACCCTTTTCTGTTTATTAACAGGAACATCACATTACATAATAAATGACATATAAAACCTTTCATTATGGGTAAATAATGAAGCTCTATAGACTACCATTTCCATAGCCTGTCTTCATTAAAAGGCTTTATAGCTCAATATTGCTATGCATAGTGTTATGAAGTCGATTTCTCATAAAGTAGGCCTACCGCAGGGTGCCAAGTTTTTTTGAGCAAAGAAAGAATGATGTCGGTAATTTGGCTTTTTTATCCGGATGAATATAATTCAGAACGAATTTAACTTCTACACTTGGATATGTCTGTGGTTTATATGAAGGTTTATACTTTTGCATAGCAGGAAGTTTAAAGCATCCACTTTTTTAGATGACCATGTGAATCTAGTGGCCAGTGATCAAGCCAAGACAAGAACACAAATTTGTTCATTTTATTACCATTTTTTACATAATTCAAAAAATCTCCTCCATGTTGATACTGATTAGAGCAAAATAATTAAATATGGTAAGTTCTTCAGCTTGTAAAATGACGCATTGCGACTGAGAAATATCCGAAATGATCAAAATCCCTCTCCAGAATGAAGAAAAGCTGTTTTCTGAATTGTCAATTGGCCTTCCTGTGACTAATTGATGCACACATCCAACTAAATATACAATTAACCAAAAAAACAAACTGACCAGCTTATCTCAGCAGTTCACATAGAGCTTGATACACAGCATCCTGAAGAAACACGATGAGTTGAATGCCATAGGAGAGGAATTTCTAGATGAGCAACAGCTGTAACAAAACGCTTCTCATTAGCTGGTCGAAACTCAATTTGGATCAGTGATTAGATTTTTTTCTGACACCTTGTTGTCACTGCAACTCTGATTGGCCTTGGGTTTGGGGATCATAGCAATTAAATCCAATATCCTCTGGACCATGTATCAGAATTAGCTTTCTTAGCATCAACAGGCCAAATTAATCTGATGTTTGACCTTCTAGCACAGCACTGCGATTGCCAATGTGCTTTAGCCTCCACTATCGGATCATATTTTTAGTGATAACACTAGGTGTGGTGGTTAAACAATTTTTTTAATTACAGCAGGTTGTGGTGTTGCTGTGTTACAGCTCGAGAGTCTTTGAGTTAATAATTGGTTTTCCAGGTTTTTTGGTTTCCTTCTAACACCCAAACAGTGGATCAGCAATTCTTATTAACCCAATGGTGTGAAAGTGTGTGGTCACTATGCAATGTACCGGTATTTAACTAGACATTGCATCCAGGGTACACTACAAGTTATTTCTGGGATAATCTTCAGGTCAAGCATGACCTTGACCAAGATAATTCAATTCAGTTATTTATATTACAGACTTCCCAGGTTAAAAAAATACTGAAAAAATCTTTTCGTTTTAGGCTCTAGATCCAGGACCAAAATAAATTGATACTTGAAACTGAATAAATAAATATATATATATATATATTTTTTTTTTAAACATTTCTGATCATTAATCAGATTTCAAATTCTTTATTGATCCCACAGGGATATTGTTTGGTTGCAGTTGCTCACAGTAAAATTAAAAAGATTGAAGGAATGTTTGGTTTTTCACCAGGACAGTTTAATTTATATATTTCTCACCACATAATTGGATGTAGAAACGGTATACACCAATTAAAAAATTATGGTTGTTGATTCTTGTAAGAATTCCCATTTGATGCCCAATGTACCCAGTATAGGCTCCAGATCCCAGACCAGGATTAACCAGAACCTGAAATTGAATGTTTAAAAATCACTTCTGATTACTGAGTACAGCAGTTTGTGCTCCAAGTTCTTTCCCAAGCTGTGTTGTTATATTTTATACAGCTTACGCCAACATGCTACGAGGGGCATTAAAGTCAAACCAGGATTTTAAATTTTGCATGTTTAAAAATGGATGCCTGTGTGGCGGTACTACACGCAGAAGTATGTCTCTAGTGTGTCCTTTTACTAATAGATGGAGCACATGTCATTAATCAAGATGGCAGACAACAGTGTTAGTGCGGTGCACGGAACAGCATGTGGCGATGAAGTTTTTTGTGAACAAAGACGTAAAACTCGCGGGTATCTACAGAAGACTTCAAGTACAGTGATGAGACGCTCAGCCGTAGTAAAACATTTGAATGCTGTAAACGTTTCAAAGATGGTTGTATGTCCTTCAGTGACGATCCCGTTAATGTTGGCTCTCCAAGGAGGTTCAGGCATACTGGCAAATCTTTCTTGCCAAATCTTTCCAGGCATTAGTTACATTTAATAAGATTTGTATAAATAAAACAGGGGAGTATGTGAAAAATGATAAAGCTATAAGACACTTCATCCTTCAGCATTAACTGGCAACTCAGTGGATGGTGGAAGACACTGCACTTTCATCAGGAGATGGACTGCAATTTTCAATTCTGCAGGCTTCCGTTCCTGAGACACTGTGCACTTTTTTATTTCTGACCCTCTGTCTGTAGTCTTAATTGAACGCATTTCTTGGTAATAAGGGAAAAAGTGGTGGTCATGAATCCATTCAAAACTTGGGTACTGATCTATATTTAGAGTATATTTTAATAAATGTCCATTAAAGTGATTAACAAGCTCTCAGGACTCACTGAGAAAAACAAGAAACCCACATAATTTTGTGGTGATTTTAATGCTTATAAATGGAATTGTTATTGGTTGTAATGAAAACCGCAATGGGTTTAACAATGTAAGTTTAATTTGTTGCCAACTATTGGTGACACATTGGGTCTGAAACCATTTACCACCCATCAGATGATTATGTGGATATAATGCTAACAAAAAATGGACACAGACTATGCCCTGTGACAGGTTTTGCTGATTGAAAAAGGATTTTATTGGTCCAAACAGTTTTTTTTAGGACAGGATATCACTAATAATGTTGTCCCTCTTCATACACTGCTGGAGTATTTTCAAAAGTTGGTAATAGAAGATACAGTGCATCCGGAAAGTATTCACAGCACTTCACTTTTTTCACATCTGGCTATGTTACAGCCTTATTCCAAAATAAGTTAGATTCAATATTTTCCTCAAAATTCTACAAACAATACCCCATAATGACATTGTGAAGGAAGTGTGTTTGAAAAAACGAAATAAATCACATGTACATGAATATTCACAGCCTTTGCTCAATACCTTGTTAAAGCACCTTTGACACCAATTACAGCCTCAAAACTTTTTATATTTAAGCATGATGCTACAAGCTTGGCACACTTATTTTTGGGAGTCTTCCCATTTTTCATTGCAGACCATTTTCAGATCTCTCCAGAGATGTTCATTCGGATTCAAGTCTGGACTCTGACTGGGCCATTTAAGGACATTCACAGAGTCGTCCCATAGCCACTCCTTTGTTATTTTGGCTGTGTGCTGAGGGTCTCTGAGCAGTTTTGCATAAAGGATGTCTCTGTACATTGCTGCATTCATCTTTTCCTCAATCCTGACTAGTCTTCTAGTTCCTGCCGCTGAAATACATCCCCACACCATTATGCTGCCACCACCATGCTTTACTGTAGGGATGGTATTGGCCAGGTCATGAGCGGTGCCTGGTTTGCTCCAGACATGGTCCTTGGCATTCAACCAAAGAGTTAAATTTTTGTTGGGGAGCAATCATGTGCCTTTCATTGAGGAGTGGCTTCCGTCTGGCCACTCTACCATTCAGGCCTTATTGGTGGAGTGCAGAGATGGTTGGTCTTCTGTTTCTCCTCTCTCCACAGAGAAACATTGGAACTCTTTCAGAGTGGCCATCAGGTTCTTGGTCACCTCCTAAATCCCTTCCCTGATCGCTCAGTTTGGTTGATTGGCACGCTCTCGGAAGAGACCTGACTCCAAACTTTTCCAAACTTCTTCTATTTACAGACTTTTCCAAACTTCTTCCATTTACAGACTTTTCCAAACATCTTCCATTTACAGATGATGGAGGCCACTGTGCTCATTGGGACTTTTCATGGTGCAGAAAACCTTCTGTGCCTCGATACAATCCTGTCTCGAAGGTCTACAGACAATTCTTAGGACTTCGTGGCTTGGTTTGTGCTCTGACATGCACTGTTATCTGTGGGACCTCAAATAAACATGTGTGTGTCTTTCCAAATCATGTTCAATCAACTGAATTTGCCACAGATGGATTGTGTCACCTGTCAAGTTGTAGAAATATCTCAAGGATGATCAGTGAAAACAGGATGCACCTGAGCTCAATTTTGAGGGTCATGGCAAAGGCCATCTATGCCTTGCAACTTCAAAGTTGGAGATTCGAATCCTGCAAGGATTTCAATTTCTTACCAGTGCTTTAAAGGTTTCTTCTGGGTACTCTGGTTTCCTCCTCCTGTCCAAAATCATGCATTTTTTCCTGGTTTCCAAATTGTACATAGTGTGTCAACGATTGTAATGGGTATAAGCAGTAAAGATGGCATGTAATGTAGCCATAATAGTGGTGTATGTCGTTTTTTCATTCAGAATTGGAGTAAAAAGCCTTTACACCATGCTGTTATTGAAAAGTAATCTAGTTATCTTATGTAACAGTAACTCCACTTTCTTCCCTCCCTTTTTCTCAACTATTTTCCCATAACACCACCACAATATTCCACATTTTTAGAGCAATAACTACATACAAATGAGAAAACAAACCGCACGCTTTATTCGAGTACAAAGCATTATTATGTTTTGATATTTATGTAATGGACCTGTGTGTCTTAGTGCTTCTATATATCACAGACAACACAAAACCAGCTAGGGGTGGGAGGGTCAATATATTGGCGAGGAGAAAATGACAAAATGCTCTTTGAATCTCAATTATGACTGAGCTACAATTCTAAACCGGAATTAACAGCCAATCACTACAGACAGTGATCAATAAATAGCAGGAAGGTGTTATTGACTCCTGTTGCAAAAGGCTGAAAGCCTCTAGATAAAGAAATGGAAGAAACAAAATCAAAATATCTCTATTTTTTCCATCTCTTCCTTTGTCTGTTTTTTCTCTGGGCTCATGTCTCGAGCTCTTTCTCTGGCTCTTTATCACCATAGAGGACACAGTCTAGTACACTAGAACAAGGCCACAGACTATTATAGTTGAGAAATGTGTCTTATATTGGTAGAGAGATGTGGGAGTAGTCAGTCTCTCCATCCATCTGTCTCACTCTGGATTTTATGCAGTAAGATAGTGCCACATTCTGCTCGGTACACTCGTCTGTCACTCCAAAGTCCTCTTTCTGAAGAAAAGAACGGGAAGAATAAATGTACAGCTTTTGCTTGAGGATACTGCGAGGCTATTCTAAAGGGAACATCATGAAAATCTATGAGAGCAATTCGACAACTTTGGCAAAATAAGACGATGGGAGTACAAGAACACATGATGAAGTAACTTATATCCTGGTCTCTTCCACGATGACCCTGTCCCTTGCCACAGGTCACAAGAGCTCTCTGAATGGTTCGATGAGGATGAAAAGAATTATAAACCGTATTTCATGGACTTTGCAACCCAACACATTTAGTTTGTGACGGACCGTATATACCGATAGACCAACAAAATGAGCACAATATGACATATAACACAACACAGCATAACACATGAAACCACACCATAATACAACATCACAACACAACACAACACACCACAAGCTAATATAATATAACAGAACACAAAACAACACAATGCTATACAACAAGACACAACATAACAAAATAGCACAACATAGTTTAACATAACACATGACAACATACATGACACACACATGACAACACACAGCACAGTACAGCATAATGCACCAATCAGGCATAACATTATGACATTATAGCATTATGACAGGTGAAGTAAATAACACTGACAGCAGAGGTGGATAAAAAATTACAGAAGCGCATTGCATTCACAAAGAAAAAAAAAGAATTAGAGAAAGGATCTCATAATTATGACTTACTAACTCATAATTATGACTTATTATCTCATAATTACGACTTATTATCTCATAATTACGACTTATTATCTCATAATTATAAGATAAGTGGGGGTAGTCTGTGGTAGTAATTTTAGCGCAGAAGACCGGATCTGACGTTACTGCTTTCTTTGCTCGGAAGCGCAAACCATGGAGATGTAGCAGATATCATATGGTTTAGCTTGATGACTGTATATTAGTTAAATTAGCTACTGGACATTTCCTCGCTGACCTGCCTCTCCTGCTAATTAATTTAGTTACTCTAAGTCTTGCTTTAGTTAATAGATACGGGGCATAAACTATTATTATTATTATTATTATTATTATTATTATTATTATTATTATTATTATATTTGAACTTATTTTAACAAACAAACTTTTATTGAGTGGACGGTCAGAATGTGTAACATATATTAGTAGTTAATTTTAAAATATAATAATAATAATAATAATAATAATAATAATAATAATAATAATAATAATAATAATAATAATAATGATAATAATAATAATTTTGCATTAAAAGCTTGTTTTTTTAGGTGTTCATTACCCTTCTAGGCCTCTGTAGATTCTCACTGTCAGGCCACAAAACTGCAGGCACCTAACTATCAATTCAGTTCAATTCAATTCTGTTTTATTTGTTTAGCCTTTTATTTAGACATTTGCACATCCTTGTAAAAATGGACATTGTCCCTTTTCAGAGGCTTTACAGATATAAAGAGGTTCTAAAGTTGTAATGTATAAGTTTGTTCCTTATAAGTTTATCCCTTTTTTTTCTTACTGTATCTTTTAGATCAGTGGGTAATGCTCTGGGTTACTGATTGGAAGGTCGGGGGTTTAAGCCCTGATATCGGCAAGCTGCCACTCTTGGCCCCTGAGCAAGGCCCTTAACCTTTTGCACTCCGGGGGCGCTGTATAATAGCTGACCTTGCACTCTGATCCCAGTATCCTAACATCGCTGGGATATGCGAGGAAAGAATTTCACACGTGACAAGTTTATAAAACACCTTTCTTTTTTCCTTTCTTTCATGGAAATTCTAGGTGTGGACTTTTACAGGACAACAAAAAATCTCCAGATGCAGTAAAGTCATCGTTTTATGTTCTTGTGTCCAGAATCTTACAGACACCAGGCCCTGATCAGTGTGTTTAACAGCATTATAACAGATTCACAGCTACAAATCTGGCAACTGCTAGCATTTAAAGCACTAAGAACGACAGCAAATGAAATGCATTTTCTTTTTTTGTTGTTGTTTGCTTCAAAACAATACTTACAAAGCTGTCTCTGCAATTTTCTAGAAAAAAAGAATCAATGCTGCCTTTGAAGCCAACACTAAGCACACTTAATAATCTGGATTAGAATTCAGTGCATGGGTTCTTTTTCCCAGAGACTGAAGCAAATAAATCACAGCTCCTCCGAGAGACAGAAAGAAGAGTTAAGTTACACGGCTTTCTGTTACATGTTTCCTCAGGCATTCGTAAAAAGCAATCTGCTTTGAATCCGAGTGTGCAAAGAACGATTTGTGAAAACATTTCCTTCAGGAATGTGAAGAGAAACACAGACGTGCATATATACGTATACATACTGTACGCTACATACATATATTTACAATGCTAATCGCTATAAAAGATTTAGCAGCAGTATGGGAGTCAATTGCGAATTTGTTGATTTATCTGTAATGGTGGAGAATTCCAGGCATTTCTTGAGTTTCGGGTTTCTTGAATTATGTTTGAAAATCATAGAAAAGAATAAAGAGTGTACACTTGTCATGAACTAGCTAAATAACACCATGCATTATCCATAGAGACTTATACTTGTGCAGTTGAATGTTAAGGGCCTTGCTCAAAAGCCCAGCAGTGGTAGCTTGGTGGTGCTGGGATTTAAAGTCACGACCTTCTGATTCAGAGTCCAATGCCTTAACCACTAAGCTACAGTATCACCTCCCTAACATTCAAATAACCTTCTTTGTAGAATTATATTGAAGTCTAAACTGACACTTCCAAAATATTTCAGGTGGAGTTCAGGACATGAGATTACAATTATATCTTGCACAGTTACATGTGCCATTAAGGGGAAGTGGAAGATGTGTGGTTAAGAGACCACCAATCTGCCACTGATGACACTGATGCCACCCCAAACCCTTAACTGCTCAGTCATGTTAATAATAATGAATGTAAAAGTAATGTTAAAGTAGCTTTAAAAAACCTTTTAAAAAACTTTAAAAAAAACTTTAAAAAAGCTTTTAAAAAAAAAACCCTTTAGACAAGACAATCTTTAGACAAGAAAATTAAAAACGTGCCTAACACTGAACCTGTCTTTTATATATATATATATATATATATATATATATATATATATATATATATATATATATATATATATATATATATATATATATTGAAGATGAAATGATGTGTAACTGTAAACATACATACTGTATATATAATATATATAAACTTTTGGTCTGTACTGTATATATAATATATATACAGTACAGACCAAAAGTTTGGACACACTTTTGGTCTGTACTGTACATACAAATATATTATTAGATTATTATAATAATAATTATTAGAACTATTACTGCATATCTGGATATTGTTTTAAAGCTTCAATAAGGAAATGAAGTCACATACCCTCACATTTATCCTTCAAAAAAGTAGAAACCAATCTGGAGAGTATGACAGTAATAAAGATTGTTGCAAGGCAAATGCCTTTCCAAATGAAAAGTCTCTGAAATCGTTAAAAAAAATTTGCAAAGCACAAAACTCAAGTCAAAAAGCCAGAGAGCGGTCATTCATAAAGGGAAGAAAACCAATTTCAGTTACACCAGTGAATCAATACATCGAATACTACATATTTCCCTGCTTTTTTTTTTTTTTACCTCAGTAAAGTTTAACATGCCTTGAAAGCATCAGTTCATGACAGGCTATGTATTAGAGTGAAACCAAGGCTATACAGTATTACAAGGGAAAGCAAAAAAAAAAACTATATACTATATGGACAAAAGTTTGTGAACTGCTGAGCATACAATTTTTATGTGCTTTTTGAACATCACTTTCCACATTTGGTCCCCATTTGCTGTTAAATATGGCAAGGTTTCTATGACTGTGTGTCACGTTTGACACCAACCATTAGACTTAAAACGCTTTAGCTAAAAAAAATAAAAATACAAATAGAAGAATGCAGACATAAGCGTTTGTTCTTCTTTGCAATATAAATGAGATAAAAGCGTTCCATTCTTTGCAGAATTGTTGTATGAAACCTAAATACAGTGAGTTAATATGAATATTATAAACTATGTAACTTTACACAGCAAACTTGTTTCAACAGCCATTTCTTATATTTCAATAAATGTGTAAAAATATCAAATAAACCTGCAACCAATAAAAAGTAAAAGACAAGCCAGTAAGTAATGATTCGACTTGTTTGCCATTTTAAAACCTGCCTCTCAGTCATATTATTTTGTACACACACTTTGTCTTTTTTTTTATCTACAGCATCTGATTTATAACAAAGTGGGCAGAACAAAAATGTATTAATGTTTACTGGAGAGTGCACTCGAGTGATTGGATGCATAGCTCCTCTTTACAACCAGAGGTAGACCTCTCAGAGTGGGCAGAACCTTTAACCAACTGCCAATCAGTAAACTTTGAAAGACCATGACTGACATCTCAGTGAAAACTGAATTGGTAAACTTTTCAAATATATTGTAAGTATAATCATCTGTTGGATCCATCACATTGTTTTCTGAAAACTGGTGTCTAGACGAACGCTAGCTAATTGTCACTACCTTCTTCAGGTAGCAGCTTAGCAGTGTTTCCATCTCTTTTCTTTTATTATTGGAATCCATTGTGGAAAATTACACAATCCTATTTATTCAGCCTGAAGGTCTGATTGAGAAAATGTGAACAGTGGTGTCTCATTATGTTTAAACCGGGAGTTTGTTGAAAACTGTTACCACAAATTTCTAGTCACACAAGAGTATATAATGTCTTCGGATGTGGTAGCATTAAATTTTTACCTTTACTTTAACTAGGAGACCCAAACCTGTTTCAGCATTAAAATGCATCTGTGCACAATCCAGCTCTATGAAGATATGCTTTACATGGGTTTAAGTGGAAGATCTTGAGTTGCCTGCTATAGAGCTCTATCCTCAACCCTATTGAACACCTTTGGTATGAATTGGAACTCTGACTGCACTTCTTTTTTTTTTTTTTTGCTGAAGGGCTGAACAAAATCGAAGGATGTAGATCTGTCAAAACCCCATGAGTCTTCCTCTGGAAGCTGGTGAAATAGTTTCAGATATTAAACTCAGCATTTTTTTTTTGAGTGATTAAGAAAAACTATAATCAAGTCAAGTAAACATTCACTTCATTGGAATTACTTGTACACCTGCAAATCCAAATGCAAAAAATAAAGGAAATCATAAAAATGCAGGTCAGGTGATTTAGATTCCACCAGACTTGAAAATGGGGTTAAGAAAAATGTGACTGTGGGAAGATTGTCAGGGCCAGATGGGGTGGTGTTAATATTTCAGAAACTGTTGATTGCCTCGGATATTTGCACGTAACAGTTTCAGAATGGTGTGTAAAAACAAAAAAACAAAAAAAAAGAGTGACAGTTTTCTGAGTGGAAATGCCTTGTTGATAGAAGAGGTCAAAAGAGAAAAATGGCCAAGTTGTTTTGAGCTAATAGAAAGGCTGTGTTAACTGATATAACCACTCTTTATATCTTCCACATCTGTGGAAAAGAAATCTCAGAACGTACTACTGTACATGCTGAACCTGGAGGTGGCTGGGATACAAGAGCTATAATTTCACGTGATCTTTTTCCCAGTATCAGTAACAGCTCTGAGTATCAGTAAGCCTGTGGTCAATATACTGCAGCCTCAAAATTCCTACCCTGTAACCTTATTGTCGGCTCACACCAGTCCACCTATTCTCCTCTGACCTCTTTTATCAAAAGGTGCTCCTTCTGACAGACAAATTTTCATCTTGTGTGTTTTGTTTTTCACACAGTCAATGTCTTTTTTCCCCTCAATAAAAAATACACTATATGGACAATAATATTGGGATACCTGAACTTTCCTGCTACATGTGGTTCTTCTCCAAACTTGTACCACAAAGCTGAAGACACACAATTGTGTAGGACGTCTTTGGGTGCATTATAATAAAACTGTGTGTTCAGTGAAAGCCCAAACCTGTTTCAGCATGGCAATGCCCCTGTGTACAAAGCCAGCTCCATGAAGAAATGGTTTACATGGTTTGGAGAGGAAGATCTCAAATGGTGTGATATGAACACAAATGTCCACAAGCACACTCCAGAATGTAGTGGAACATTTTCCCAGATGAGTGGAAGGAATTATAAGAGCAAATTAAGACTAAGTGTGGAATTCAATGCTGTAAAAGCACATAACATACTCAGGACCAGGTGTCCACAAACGTTTGGCAACATATGATTGGAAAGGTCAGGCATTCCAATGCTTTTTCCATATAGTGCAGAGATGCCCAAACTACTGCCCGTATATACACATATACGTACTGAGCTATTCAGTGATATATACAGTCACATCCCACCATATTATTTTAATACACCATTCTTGAATATTTCCGAACATTTGTTGCCTTTGCTGGTGAGTTACTGTCATATTTGACAGTTATTTTTCTTTACAGTCAGTCACCAAAAGACAGAAGAGACATTGTTCTGCCAGAAGAGCAAAAAATAAAATGTGATCCAACATGTAGGAAACCATTATCTTGTGACAGAAAGAGTTTGGCACCTTGCTCTACTTTCTATTCACTCGGGGGGCTTTTCTGACAGATAAAGGCAGGCCTCTAAGTGAGAAAGATAAAAAGAGAAATAGAGAGATAATGAGAGTGGAGACAACCAAGGAGGGAGTCCAAAAGCTGACACTGAACGGAGGTGATAATCTGAATATAGTGGAGTGAAGGTAGAAAGATGCTCTCAGACAAGAAGGAAATAATAATAATAATAATTCGAGAAGGTTGTGTACTCTAGGTATATATGCATCCTGAGAACCACAAAAAAAATTTTGAAAGCTAAAAAAAAATGTCAACAAAAATATAGAAATGAGGTCAAACATGGAAGAGCATCCAATAGAAAATATTCACATGTCCACAAAGTGGTGTCTTGGCTCATCCGACTGTAGAAAATTGCTTATAAAAATTGAAAAGAAGTGAAATCATAGGAAAGATAAATGGTTCCTTATGCGCAAGAGACCACATTTTTTTGCACTAACATGATTTCAAAGTGGCTCATGCCCTACTAGAGAGCAAGGACATGTTCAGCTTTCTGAGAAACTGAAGTAGGCCATGTGTACATAGAATTTCTGAAATATACATTTGAACATATTTAACATGGCTTTTTTCTCCTTATATGGGCAGTGTGTAAAGATAAAATGAGAGCATTGTTCATTTGTATTGGAGCACAAAATAAGCTAAAATTTGATGTTCTAATATTTAAGTACATTATTGTACATTATCATAGGTTCATGCATAAAAAGGGACTTTCAAGATCTAGTCCAACCTATATAAACCATATCTTCATAAAACTGGCACAGTAATGACATTTTAATAGTCCCGCATCCAATGACATTCTATACAACTTTGTGCCACCAACATTATGGTATAACAGATTGGGTGAGAACCAGATATGGTCAGTCAGATGTCCTAATACGTTTGTCCATAGTGTATCTTGGTGTATCTGACCCTTTTAGGTGTTACAGTCCCTTTAGGAATGTGATTTCATTTGTATAAATATGTCTAAAGCATGGCGAAAATGAGAATGGAATAAGAAAAAACAAAACACAACAGGGATCAGTGTAAATGTTAGTGCTATAAGATTCGGGCTGGAACGGAAGCAGAGAAAGTGACATGTTATCAATCCTTGACTCTATGTCCGTGCCTGGTGTCACATCCAAGCAGAAATCAAAAGTAAACAGATCCTACAGGAGCACAATCTTTTCTCCGCCACAGCTGGAGCTGACAGGCTGGAATTACATCATCGTGTGATTGCAGGGTGTGTAGGATGGTATGGATTTCGCAGAACTGATAAATACTGAAAAATGGGACAGTTCATTATTTTGTGACAAAGTTGATGTGTTATAAGCAGGAAAAATGGGCAATTGTAATAATTTCATTGAGTTTGACACAGGATAAATTCTGATGGTATCTTCAAAACTGCAGCTCTTGTGGGTTGTTCCTGGTCTGCAGTGATCAGTATGTATCAAAAGTGCTCCAAGGAAGGAACAGTGGTGAACCGGCGAAAGGGTCATGGGCGGCCGAGGCTCATTGATGCAGTGGGGATTGAAGGCTGATTCGTGTGGTCCGATCGCACAGACTTCAAATTGCTGAAGAAGTAAAAGCTGTAAATGCTCAATGGGTCAGAACTGTAGGACTGTTTTAGCAGCAAAAGGGGACCAAAACAGTATTAGGATGTTATGCCTGATTGGTGTAGACAGCATAAAATGGCATAAAATGCGGCTTTGCTGCAAAATTACACACTAAAAACAAATTCTTATACACTAAGAGAAATACTTTGCATGAACACATTAACAAGCCACTGCCAATCTACCATTGTTGGGTCTTTGAACAAGTGGCTGACTTGTGCTCTGACCTACAGTCATGGCCACAAATATCAGCACCCTTGCAATTCTGTCAGAAAATTTCTGAATTTCAGAATGATTTCTCACAGAACTCAAAAATCGACTGGATAAAATATGATTGGCACCTTGTCAAAATTGTAAAAAAATAATTGCTTTTCAAGCAGGTGATGCTCCTGTAATTTGTATTTAAACACACCTGTGGCAAGTAAAATGTGTGGTTAATATAGTAATTTTTGAACCTGTTAAAATTATGAAAAGCTGACTTAGTGTTGTGTGTAACCCTGAGCATGAAGTAAAGAAAGAAGTGTAAAGAGTTGTCTGTGGATTTAAGAGAAAAAATTGTTGAAAAGCATGGACAATCTCAAGGCTACAAGCCCATCTCCAGAGATCTTAATGTTCCTGTGTCCACTGTGTGCAATATCATCGAGAGGTTTATAGCCCATGGCGCTGTAGTGAACCTCCCTGGATAAGGAAGAAAAGTATTAGGATACTTGAGATTTTTCCAGCCATATGTGGTTCTTCCCCAGGTTCTTATTAAAAAGCAAACAATTGTACAGGATGTATTTGAAAGTGGAAAATTATTATCCATGAATTACATTGTTAAAATTGGTTGGCGTGTCCTGCTATAGATCTTTGACCTCAAACTTGTTCAACACATTTGGGATAAGTTGAAACGTTGTTTGCTTGTAACTTTACTAATGACATGTAGCTGAATGAGCACAAATCTCCACAAGAACACACTAAAATCTAGTGAAAGATCTTCCCAGAAGAAGGTTATTTTAACAGAATATATATATATATATATATATATATATATATATATATATATATATATATATATATATATATTTCTCTCTCTGTCTGCTAGGATACTCTTGTTAGCAATGTTGGCAGCTCAGCTATTATGGATACAGGAGGAGGGAAGCTGTCACAGCAGGGAAAGCAATCATGCCGTACTGCCAAGCATGGCTAGTATGGGAAGACTGATGATCACACTCTCTGTCCGCCAGTGTGTAGGTGTCTTACAGTGTAGCAGTGTGACGGCATGCATTGTGTCACAAGATCCTGCTGAAGGAGGCAGAGCCTTGGGCCATGTCTTATTGATTATTCACACAAAGTCCACTGACCTGCACTAAGAGAGGGTTAAATACAAGAAGCTGGCTCCAATTCAGCTGTGTAACACATAGCCAGGAATCAAATTAACGTCTATTCTACTTTCCTGTTCAGTTTCACGCTCATAGCCGGCCGCAAACACAGATGAGCTGCTGAAATTTGTGTAGGAAAGGGGTATGGAAAATTACAAGAACAAGCATTGTTAAAAGCATTAATGTATTTTAGATATTAACCAATTGTGCTGAGTTTATTCCCTCCTTACTTTAGGCTGTACATGCTACTGGAGTCAAATGTTTTTTGGGAGAATGTTTGAATTTTTAAAATGGTTTTGGAAACTACTGGAATCTCTTCATAATCCAAAACAGCCGATATTTGTATTTGACTAAAAAAAACTGATACAAGCTAAACCCAACACAATTTCCCAGAAAGCTTGACAGTGTCCTAATATTCTATAAAATGATTGCATTATGATGATCATTATGAATTTATTTGAAATATTGGTCCTAAAAAAACAAACCACAGAACAGAAGCATTTTCTATACAAACATGGTTGGACGAAGTATGTATCAACCAATCATGTAGCCGCAATGCAACACATAAAATCACACAGGTCAAGATTAATATTTACATCAAACATCAAAATGAAGCAATAATGTGCTCTCAGTAATCAAGTCCTTGGCATGGTTGGTGGTGCCAGATGGGCTGATTTGAATATTTCAGATCGCAGCCTGCTGATCTCTTGAGATTTTCACTCATCATTGACACGCACTAGAGTTTAGCACAGAATCGTACAATCGTAGCTCTGTAGGCTGAACTGCTTTGTTCATGAGAGGTCAGCAACGTTTGAGCATATCTAACAGAAAGGCAATGATAACTTAAAAAACCACTCTGTACAACTGTGATCAACAGGGAATAAGTGCAGAAGATCACATCATAGTTCTAGTTCTAAAACCAAAATTGGAAAAAAAAATCTGAATTTAGACCAAAGGACCCTAAAGCTGTGTGTAGACAGCAGAGTTTTCTGCTTTCGAATGAACACTATAATGCTACTGTTTTACTCCAGCATAGACAAAGACATCATGGTGCACAACAACACTGGGAAGAGACAACAACAATTCAGCACAGCCAGACACTTTGACATGCGCAAACCCTGATCCACAGAGAAGCTGCCATGCAGCTCAGAGCTAACAGGCAGCGCAAATCCCACAAGGAAAGATAAAGAGCGTTCCCTTGCATCGACATCTCTGACATACGGTTGCTTGCTGTAATGTAAGAAATACAGCCTTATCATCAGAGAGTAGAACACTGAAAGTAGGAGCAGATGGAAACAGAGACAGAGTAAAGGAGGGGCTGACGGTTCCCGAGAAGCTTACATTAGTTCCTAATGAGTACCTGTCAGGTTCCGACGTGATTGCATTTACTTTGCTCCCGTCGCTAAGCAAATCGTTCTCGCGCCCGGGTGTACTAAGTGGAAATGCATCTCGCGGAGACGCTGGTGTTAAGCAAGAGCTACAGCTTTTATTATTCACGTTTCAGTGCTCAAACCCCAACACCCAGAGGACATGTGAAAACCCTCGCTGTCACATGGCCTCGAGTCTGTAAATGCCAGCAGGTTCTCATGCTCTTATCCCACCTTTTTATTACGCCTCCTCACTCCGATATGTTATCTGTTCTTGCTACAGCGCAATGCCACACATATGTATTCACCCCCCCTCCAATTAGATTAGATTAGATTAGATTAGATTAGATTAGATTAGATTTAACTTTGCTGTCATTGTGCAAAATACACATACAGAGCAAATGAAATGCAATTAGCATCTAACCAGAACTACATAAGTGGCCTATTTACAATAAATTGCAGTATGTTAAATGAAGGTATGGGTCCATATGTACAGGGTTTAGTTTGATTAATGTACAGAAGGTGCAGTAGTTATTAAAATATGGTATATACAGTGATATACAGTATAACTGAGCAAAGATAAGACATGGCAAGTAGATCCATTTAAACATGGTATTAGCTTTCCATTGCTATGCTGATGATACACAGTCATATATTACAGCAAAGCCAGATGAGCGATATCAGCGTAACAATGTTGAGGAGTGTGTAAAGAACATTAGGCAGTGAATCCTTGATAACTTTATTCTGCTCAACTCAGACAAGACAGAAGTACTTTTACAAGGACCACATTCAGCTAGAAGTAAACTTTCCAATTATGTAGCATCTCTGGATGGTGTTTTAATCTCAGTGTGTACAGCAGTCAAATACCTTGCTGTGATTGTGATCGACCCTAGTTAGTCCTTTGAGGCTCATGTGAATAACATTACCAGGATTGCCTTCTTTCACCTTATAAATATTGCTAAAATTAGAAATATGATGTTGTTATAGGAATCAGAAAAACTAGTTAATGCTTTTGTTACATCTAGATTAGACTACTGTAACGCTTTACTGCCTGGGTGTTCGAATAAATGAATAAATAAACCTCCGGAATGCAGCAGCAAGAAAATATGACCAGATCACCACTGTTTTAATCAGTCTACACTGGCTCACTTTGATTATAAAACAATACTACAGACGTATAAAGCACTCAAGGGCCTCACACGAATTAACTTCTGTACCATTATGATTCCCCACACCTCCTTAGATTAAAAGGTGCAGGCTATTTGTTGGTACCTCAAATAATATAGACTACAGCAGGAGGCAGATTTTCCTTCCTATAAAGCCCCACAGTTATGGAGCAGCCGTTCCAATTAGTGTTTCAGGTCGAAAACATACTTGCTTAGTCAAGCCTTTTATTGAAAGATTTTTCTTAGTTTCTTAGGAGCAGATCTGAAGGGGGTTTTGGATATATAGTGTTCGGTGAACTGGAGTATTTGTATGCTGTCCTCCCTCACTCTCACACTCTCTCCTTGGATCTGCCCACTTTGTCCTTTGGATGGTGTTTTCTTCGATTGAAGGCCCGTTTGTGCAGCTGGGGATGGTTTCACCTCAACAGCCTGGGGATCCATGAAATTTACAGAGTAACACAGGAGCTTTGAGGATGGATTTGGACTGTACTTAATGTCAATTAACTTAATGTCACTTAATGACTCATGACTACAGTTTGAATTTGATCACCATTACTGCAACTTAACATCGTTTAGCTGCAATTAATGTACATTCAGTGCCACCCAGATGAGGATTTCTCAAGGTTTCTCCCTTATGTCATCTCAGGGAGTTTTTCCTTGCCACAGTTGCCACCAGCTTGCTCATTAGGGACAAACATATAATTATAAGGAAGAATCTTATTCATTTTGTATCATCACATTATCTGTGTAAAGCTGCTTTGGGACAATGTCTATTGTTAAAGGCACTATACAAATAAAAATGAAGATAACATGCTTAAATAACGATTTACAGATGCAGAATAAATATGCGTGGAAGATACAATAGTGCAATGATAAACAGACGTGCAAAGTGGATGAAGCCGTGCAATACAGAAAAGTGATAGTGCAGTAGTGTATTTGTTGACATTATATAATCCACTGATCAGTGAGGTCTCTGTGGCTCTGAGGCACCTGTAGCTTCTGCCAGATGGGAGAAGGTTGAATAGTCCATGATTGGGGTGAGAGGTATCTTTGATAATGCCCCTCGCCCTTTGCGGACAGCGTTTCTTGTAAATGTCCTTCAAAATGGGTAGCTGAGTGCCGATGATTCTTTGGGCGGTTTTCCCCACCCTCTGAATGTCCAAAGCAGTGCAGTTTCTGTGTGACAATGAAGTGCAGCTTGTTTTGTTTACATAAATCCATAACCCCCAGCTATGTTTTTTACCTGTTCATGCTGCACAGGGGAAAAGAATACTTCCCCCATGCATTTCATGGTGGTACAGTCTGGCAATTTGAGAAGGGTCTAATGGGATGGCATGAACTTTATTGTTATTCAAAGGTTAATTAAACAATAAAAGTAAAATTTTAATTGGTCATATACCCTCCTGGCTCAATACACAATACATGTCTGTAATTATAGCTGCAAGTACTGTAACCGGATTTTGAAGTGTGCTTATGGAGATGGGTAAGAAATAGCTGAGATGAGGAGGCCTGTCTTTCCGCACCACATCCATAACCTTCTCCTTTGACCTTCCTCTTTTCCTCCTGCCTCCTTGCTCCATCTTAAGCATTCTTCTACTGATTATACCCCATATCCTTCCTCTGCACATGACAGAAGCATCTCGTTCTTGCCCTTCTCACCTTGTTCCATTCATCCCGAAGGTGTTCAATAGAAGTGAGGTCAGCTCTCTAAAGCAAAGCCACTCAAGAACTTCCACTCCAACCCATGTAAATCATATCATCAAGATATCATCTCTTTATTAAGCTGGAACAGATTTAGCTCACCCAGTTCGAGTGAAGGGAAAATTTAATACTACTAATTGAATACTTTTATGTATATATGTAAACGTATATGTGCAGAAAAAGAAGACCGCTACCCCCCCCCCAAGATTTTCTAAATTCTGATTGGTTAAGCTGTGTTGGAACACTATTGGTTAAAAAAGAATCAATCTTAATCATAGACATTTTTGCATTAACTTATTGAAAGACACATAAAAAATACATTTCTCAAATAATTGATAAAATATCTTTTCATTCCAGATGACTTATTTTCATATTTATATGCTCTTTACCAGTTAGCATTCAAGGCCAGTTCTATTCAGAGCTGCAGATCCACTGACGATGAGGAATGATGGAGACACAATGTGTGGAGTCTTTCCACTTGGCTGAAACACTGGTGTAAGTTATAGCATCGAGATCAATAAAAGCCTTTTAGAGGCCCGTTTTTCTGTCCTAACCAGCTTCTGCTAAAAACTAACAGATAAATCTGCCGAGGATTGAGGCGAGCCTAGGGGGCAGAGCATCAGATATACCTACAATAATAATAATAACTATTATAACTATTATTATTATGATTATTATTTATGCTATGCTCAACCACACATTTTCATTTGCCACAAATCACCCACATCTGAAATATTTTATTATTGGAATGGAAGATTAAATTCTGTCAAATGTTATTCATGAGTTTGCTCCTCGAAATACACTATATTCCCAAAAGTATTGGGTCACCTGGTCATAATAATGGTATGTGATTTTTGAGCATCGCATTCCACATTTGCTCTTATAATTCTCTCCACTCTTCTGGGAAGATGTTTCACTAGATTTTGGAGTGTGCTTGTGGACATTTGTGTGGTTATCAGCCACAAGGGTGTTAGTAAAGTCATGCACTGTTGTAGGGTGAGGAGGCCTGGGGTGCAGTCAGTGTTCCAATTCATCCCAAAGGTGTTCAGATCAGAGCTCTATAACAGGCCACTGAAGATCTTTCAGCTGTGTGGTAACTGTTTGGAGAAGAACCACATATGGCAGGAATGGTCAGGTGTCCCAATTCTTTTGTCCCTCTAGTGTATAATACTGAAAAACTGCAGTCAAACTTGCTGGCAATCATTTTGAGGAAATAGGTTAATAAAGCATGTTCTTGTCTATCACTATAATCAGTGCTTTTTCATCTTGTTTTTCTGAAAAGTCACATTCTGACCTATCAGTCTTCTATCTGTCACACATGATAGAAATTCACAGTTCAGAGGTTACCAAACTAGAACTTTAGGGCACAAACAATATTTCACCACATTGAGCATGTGTTTTCTGGTCTCTACTGTTTATATTGTACATTTAGGTATTTGGCAGATGCTCTTATCCAGGGTGACTTACACTATCTCATTTATGTAACTGAGCAGCTATAAGGGCCCTGCCGAGGGCCACAGGAGTGGCAGCTTGGTCTGGCTGGGATTCAAACTCGTGACCTTCGGATCCAAATTCCAATGCATTAAACACTAAAATACTAACTCCCCATTGGTTGCATGGGGTGAATAGCAGGAAAATAGTATTGTGACCTTAGTTTAAGTGTGGTGAGCAACTTGACAAAGCATTCCATCAAAAGCTCAGGCACTATACGCACACTGTTAAGAAAATAAAGATCAGAGTTGACAAGAATGGTACGTTAACTCAATACAAACATACAGCGCTGTGAAGCATCTTAAAACCCCATCAAAAGCAGAAGGCCACATTAGTTTTTACTTTTGAACCTGGATCAACATATAAGTCTATAAACAAGTACGACAACCAGAAATTCTCTCTGCATCCATTAGCACACACGTCCTAAGGCTTCATCACAGAAGCTATTAGTGTCGAGGAACTGATCCAGAGCTTCATTTCCACCCAAAGTTCATCAATATAAATACTGCATTAGTAACAGGACTAATTAAACTTGAATGTGGAGGAAAATGTATCATGTGCTGATAAGCAGCCGAATTCTAATTAACATGAGAGAAGCAAGGGCGTCAAGATATATATATATTTTCCCAATCATGTTTTATTTTAGCAATGGCTTCCAGAGCTTTTCCTGGCAAGAGAAGGAAATATAACACTTTAAAACTTTAATACAATACAACAGCAATCTAGACAGTTTCTCTTCTTCTTTCTTCTGGTTACTAGAAAACTATAAAAGTGATCTGATGACTTTCCTGTGGCAAAAAAACTAAATATACTGCTTTACCCTGACACTGGAGACTCCTTCTGAAGATTTCATAGTAAAATAGCATTATCACATCATTCTTCTTGTTCTTCTTCTTCTTTCAGCTTCTCCTATTAGGGGTCGCCACTGCGGATTATCCGTCTCCATACCCCCTGTCCTCTACATCTGCCTCTTTCAAACCAACTACCTGCATGTCCTAGTATTATCATATCATTATCCATAAATATACACATTTGATTGTTGATTTGAACCATTCATTATTATTATTATATTTTGATTATAGCATTATTTAAGTCAAGTCAAGTCAAGTTTATTTGTATAGCGCTTTTCACAACAGACATTGTCTCAAAGTAGCTTTACACATATCAACAGTCAAGGTGAATGGTGTGAATTTGTTCCTGATGAGCAAGACTGTGGCAAGGAAAAACTCCCTTAGATGTTATGAGGAAGAAACCTTGAGAGGAACCAGACTCAAAAGGGGAACCCATCCTCATCTGGGCGACATCAAGAGTTTGATCATAAATCTTTCAACAATACAGAACACTGGACAGTGAGAACTAACATGAGTACTGGAGTATAAGATTATAAGTGATGTTCTTTCTGCAGTCTTAAACAGTCTATATGGTTAGTAGCTCCGAGTTTTATGAGCTCAGCATTTGTGATCACCATAGATCTAGCATCAGCTTCTCCATGCCAGAGCCTTTAAACACTCCAGGAGGTCCAATGTCAAAACTCCACACATGTAGCAGGATCCAAATGGCACTGGTACGTCTCTAGATGGTTCGGGATGTTTGCGAGTTCGGCATCTACTTCTTCAAGGTCCGTAATTATCACAAGGTGGGACGTGACTGGAGCTGGCCAAACCTCAGGGTGTCTCAGGATGGGGAGAGAAAGAGAAGCAGTGGAGAGGAATTAGCGTAGCTGCTGTTCATGATATTAACAGCACAAGTTGATAATGTGCATGTGATCAGATGTTCTGGAAGCACAAGGTTATGATGTGATGTGTGTTATGTGTAGGCTTTGCTAAAAAGATATGTTTTTAATCTACACTTAAACTGGGTGAGTGTGTCTGAGCCCCGAACACTGTCAGGAAGACTATTCCAGAGTTTAGGAGCTAAATGTGAAAATGCTCTACCACCTTTAGTGGACTTTGCTATTCTAGGAACTACTAGAAGCCCAGAGTTTTGAGATCTCAGGGAGCGTGGCGGATTGTAGCGTGTTAAAAGACTGGATAGATACATGGGAGCCAAACCATTTAGTGCTTTATAAGTGAGAAGTAATAGTTTGTAGTCTATTCGAAACTTAACAGGAAGCCAATGTAGGGACGATAGGATTGGTGTTATGTGATCATATTTTCTTGACCTTGTAAGAACTCTGGCTGCTGCATTCTGGACTAACTGAAGCTTGTTTATTAATGACGCAGGATATCCACCTAGTAATGCATTACAGTAGTCTATTCTGGAGGTCATGAACGCATGGACGAGCTTCTCTGCATCGGATATAGACAACATGTTTCTTAACTTAGAAATATTTCTAAGGTGAAAGAAGGCTGTTTTTGTAACTTGGTTGATATGGTTTTTAAAAGATAAGTCACTAAAATAACACCCAGGTCTTTTACCGTTGAACTAGCGGTTACAGAACATCCGTCTAAATGCAGGTTGGGATGCTGAAGCGTCTGTATACTAGTTTTTGGGCCGATGAGCAAAATCTCAGTCTTATCAGAATTTAAAAGCAGAAAGTTATGGGTCATCCAATCTCTTATTTCCTTAACACACTCAGTTATTCGAGCTAATTGAGCTTTATCGCCTGGTTTAGATGAGATATATAGCTGAGTATCATCAGCATAATTATTATCAGCATGATTATTTACCAAATAGCTTCTTTGCCCGAGTGTTTTACACCACCCTGATGCAGCATGGGGTAGAATTGGAGCATTGCCTTTAAAGTTTGAACAATACACACACACACACACAACAATAAAAACTGATTTACCCTATGATAAACCACAAAGCAAAGAACAATGCCTGGTTGTGTTCAAATATCATCAAATATCCTCTAATGGAAATGTATAATGCTGCTTTTTTTTTTTATTGCTGAGGAATTTGTGTGGCACTCAATTAGCAGCTGCAATGCAGCCGAAGGAGGTATAAAGAAATCTTACACACACACACAGCATGTATACTTTCATGTGTACATTATTTATGAACTTTAAAAATTCTCCCAAGCTGAGTTCATGCACGTCCCTCTGAGTATCATGATTTTTAGTATTATTTTATTTATGATTTAATTATCAGACTGGGTGTTCACTGAATTATAAAATGATATAAAAAGTTTGTAATTTATTCATTTAATTATTATAATAATTATTATTATTCAAGTCGGACTGACAAGAGAGAAGACTGAAGTCAGCTAAGGTTTCTAAGACAGGGACACACATCTTACCTGACCCTCAAGTAATTAGGACTAACTGCACACCCAGGGCTACTGTTTGGCGCACACTTTAGCTCACACCATGGATGGAAAAGAGGAAATACAAGTAAAAGTGTGCAAGTCCATTAAGCCTGAGGATTAAGGGAATAAAACAGATGGAGAATCTCTGTTTAGACTGCTTAGTCTCATGTAGTGAAAGTCGGTGTTTAGTTTATATTACACCTTCGGGCATCCAGCTCAATTTGAAATATATAATAAATAAGTTATAACTGGGAAATAAAACAAAACAGAGTGTGGTATGACAGGAAAATAGTCTACAAGGTGATCTAGACTGACATACTTCCTTGAGCTTGTTTTCCTATTTTTCTTATACTGCAGCAAATTGTCAAAATTGGATTTGTATTTTATGTTGCCAGTGCCATAATTTTAATGAGTTTATAGTGCGGTTTAACATGAAGGGCCGTGGAACAAGTTCCTGCTATCGCACACAGCTATAAACATCTCCTTCACCTTTTCTTGAAGTGAATAAAATGCAAAAAAAAAAACTCTCTATCCCATGTCTTAAAAAATGGAACTAATAGCCTGGGAAAAGCACTAAAACTAAAAACTCATTCTAAAACTTGTCTTCGTACAAAAAAACGCCACCATCAATAAAGTCGAAGTACAGCCAGAACCGCTGTCAGAGTTGATGTTATAGAAAACCAATGAGAATTGAGAATTCAATGCTGCTCTGGTACGCATGGTAGCAATCTCTAAACGTGCAAAGCTTTTCGTAAGCCGACGCTAATTTGAGTTACATATTCACTTTGCGAGTATAAATAATTAACCAGCTACATCCGCAACCGACACTAGTAATACATCATACGAATTCAAAATAGATTACAGCACACTTGTTTTAATAAATCAAGGAAAAGCAAATATAACAGAGCTATGTGATTTGGGTGATAAATAACCTTCAACCGCCTCAATATAGGCTTATTCACATAAAACCTACACTTTGTGCTTGTAGACAGACCAGATTCGGTTTGTGTGTATATACAACAGCTTCTGGTGGAAACTGTCTATATATAACACTATTATATATTGTGTTTTGCCCTTTTGTATGTATGTAATGTATGTCATTTGTAAATAAAACATTTAATAAGTAAATAAATGATTGTATTGCTTTGGTATATGATTGCCCATCCAACACATATACACACACACACACACACACACACACACACACACACCATCAGCTAGTTTGTAAGAAAATTTCCACAATAAAAATGGTCCATGCTGTACAAAAAGTTGGAGACCCCTGACACACAGTACAGTACATGTCTCTGATCGTTTGCTAATATAGGTTGCCAGATAATGCCACATCCTGCCTGGACTTTTCAAAACTCTTTGTTTAATTTGCAATCATATCTTCATCTGTAAATCCAACAAATGGAACTTTATTTGGGTGGACGATTTGAACAAACCTTGAGCTTGGGTCAAACAACTGAATAATTATTTTTTTAAATGGTGAGCAGTTTACATTTTAATTTAAATAAAAAGCTTGCTTGTTTACAGTAGGTCATTTAATTTAAGTGGCTAATCAAAAGTTTTTGGAGAAAAAAACAACAGAGGTTTGCTCATCATCTCTAGCAGAAGCAATAATATTACTTCATATTACTTCTGTGCATTTTTTCTGTGCATTTTGTTTTTCCTGGGAATTTGAAATTAACTCCGCATTGGTTGGTAAATTGTGTGCTATCGAATAACCCACAAAATGATAAATGTCTCATAAAAAAGCTTACCATCTCACTTGAACTCTTTTGGCTGACCTTTCCTAATCATGTCCAGCATTTCTTGAAAAGTCAGTCATGTAAATTTCCTTGTAAGTGTATCTGCAACCAAATCAATTTCTTCTCAGCCATTGTGGAAAGACAGAGCAGCTATTAAATCCACATTGAATATTTTTGAATGCTGCAGAACTGTACCACTCTGTTCATTTTGAAGGCCTTTATACACAGATTACGTTGACGCTGACAACACGTGTCGTGATGTGATGTGAAATCTGATTGGATGAAAACTCAACGTAAACAGACTCTGGTTGTAGCAGTGCACCTGAGAGAAAAGCTATAACCAGTGATTCTGCTAGAGTTTAGGCCAGGTAAGAAGGTCTTGCTGGCCCTGATGGCACACCATTGGCTATTGGCAATGATTTTTCTTTAGCAATCACAATGTAAATGTGATTGTAAAAAAACACCTCAGGCAAAGTAGTAAAACACTTGTATAATAGAAAATGGGTTTGATGATTACATCACTTTTTCCAATGAATTATAAGTGTATGGATCAATACAGCCAAGAGCCAGAGCTAAAGTACAGGGGAAAAAACTGCTGCATCAATAATACCTAACATCTAATAAACACAATTTCCGATCTGACTGGAACATTAGCATTCTACTGACTTAATACTGAAAATGAGACTTAATTAAAAAAAAGCTCTTATTTACTGTTAAATATGTAAAATCTCAAGATTCAAAGATTCTCAAGAATGTAACATCTTTTCAGATTTAGGATTATGAATAAAGGTCTTGAGTGAAGATCTGTTGTGGGAACAAACCACAAATGGACAAAGCTTGTCAAAATCTCAGATTGGGCAGAAACCCTATGCTGGGCATACATCCCATTTGGACAAAGACCCATGACAGACAGAAACCACATGTTGGTCATAAACTCTATTTGGACAAAAACCAATCTTGGGCAAAAGTCAAATGCTGTGCAAAGCCTTATCTATGGAAAAACTCTGGAGACAGAAGACGCCTATTGCTCAAAATTTCATTTAAACAAAGCACTGTGTTGGGCAGCAGGCCTATTTAAAGATAAGATGGACAGAAGCTTCCTGTGCAAAACCCCAATGCACAGGGAAGCCATTGATCAGTCATCTGCTGTGAAAAGTTTCTGATTGCACTATTGCAGCATGTTCAGCATATACCCTATTTGAGAAAAGACAGTGTTGGACAAAGTACACAAACCACGTACTTCAGTAAAAGTAGAGATACACTAGATAAAATATGACTCCAGTGAAAGTAAAAGTGTTCCCTTTAAACTTCCACTTGAGTAAAAGTACAAAAGTATTTGCCTTCAAATGTATTTAATTATCCAAAGTACTATGATTTATTATGGCTATTATGTTCCTATTATCATTTTTGTCATGTTTGCTTAATCAACTCTGTTTATGTGGAAAGATTCTAATATTACTCTTAGCACACCAATCTATTAATATAATTATATTAATGAGTCAAACACATTGATATCTAATAAAATTATCAAGAGCCCAAAACCTTTTCAAGTTCTTCAAAAAAAATCGCACAAAACAGGCCACATGTGTTGTGACAAGTTCGAGTGAATAGAAGATTTTCCTGTGAATTACTGATATTCACTTAAATACTCAACTCTCTCCTTTAATTTATTTATTTAGCTTTTATTGATTGATCTGCAAATTACATCACTGAAAGGAACAGCTAGATGGTTCAGCTTACCAGGATAGCTACATAGATGAATCGCTAGACAATGAATACCATTTTTGTCTGTCTTTCCTCCAACAGTTGTTGGTGTTGATCGATTCTAGAAATACATAGATGAATACATACAATGCAAATGTGCATAAAAATAAAGTGATATGCAAATGACCAAATACATGATGGACTTATTCTGTTAATCATTATGGGACAGTTTGGACAGAACAGTATAGGGACTTCTTTTTCCCTGCAATTCTAATTTTTTCCCCTCATTCTAAGAGAAGTTTGTCAACTTTTTGCTCACAATGGCTATGGAAGTCTTTTTCTTCCTCTCTGTCATGTGCTGGCTTTTTCTCACATTAGCATTGGGCAAAAAAAGAAAAGATAAGGTTATGAAGCAAATTTGCTCATCAGTTTGGCTTAGAACATTTGTATTTTTTCCAGCATATTTGGACAGAAGCTTTGTGTTGTGCTAAATCCTCCTGCTGGACAAAATGCTGCTTGGCAAAATCTTACTCTGGGCAGAATCCCCATTTCATCTAAAAACATTGTTTATACAAAGTCCCATGAAAGACAGAAGTCACCAGCTGCAAAATGCCCCATGTTTGGTGTCCACTGGTTGGATAGAAGTTACCTGATGGACAGAATGTCTGATTGAGTAAGAAGCCCCATATTGGACATAATGCCTATTTGGACAAAGAAGCATAATAAGCAAACCTCTCCCCCTGAAGTCCTGTGTTGTGTAAAAGCTCCTGGTCAGGCAGTAACCACCTGCAGGTCAAAAATCTCTGACTAGACAGAAGTTTCATGTTGGATGTAAGTTCCATTTGGACAAAGACTAATGTTAAGCAAAAGCCCCCTGCTTTATAAAACACTAATTGGGCATAAATTACAATTTAGACAAAGACCTATGAGAGACAGAATCCATTTATTTTGCAAGCCCTATGTTGGACATAGACTCCATTTGACAAAGACCCATGTTGGATGATAGCCAACTCTCTGCTGCTGGCCAATATTGCCTGATTTGGAAAAAAAGGTGGCAGCTGGACCAAATCCTTGATTGGACATAAGCCCCATTTGGACATGGTCCCATGATGGATAGAAGCCACTTTCTGTGAAAAAAAACCCATGTTGGACAAAAGTCCCTGTTTGGGCAAAAGCCATTTGTTAGACAAAAACCCTGATTGGGCAGAAGCCTCATGTTGGGCAAAAGTCCCATTTAGGCAGAAGCTGGATGCTGGGCATAAAGACCATTTGGATAAGACCCATGATGGCCGGGAGCCACCTGCTGCACAAAACCCCATTTTGGCAGAAACCTCTTGCTGAGCAAAGGACAGTGACATAATTTTCCCCTTGAAGGTAAATCCCTCTTCAGCTATAGCATCCTGTTGGTCGAAGCCACATAATGGCCAGAACTGCCTGAGTGATCAAAGACCCAGGTTTATATCCAAATAATCAAATGGACCATTTTATCACATGGACTATAATACAAACAAAAAGCATGTGTTATTTTGCAAAAGTCTATTTCAACCAGCCAAAATGTATACCCTCTTCCAAATTAGGCTTCAGTCTCTCAAAATGATTTTATTATATTGTATATTTGGCAGGTTTTCAACACATTTCACACAGCTACTGTAGAAAGAACAAACAGCATACACATTTCAATATTGTTTTTAACCCTGTTAAGTTGTGATTATTCTCCTGCGTTGTTTTTATGCACGCAATGTTGTAAGTGTAAATATTCATAATTAATACAGTACGAATGTGCAGCTTCAATTGTTTTCCACATATTACAGTTCAATTACAATTCTATTCTGGTACAGTTATTGCATTGTGCAAAATAATAATAATAACATCTCAACAAAAGTGTACATAGTTTAATACCAAAGCTTGCTCCATAAATGAAACATAATATAATATCATATCATATCATATCATATAATATCATATAATATAATATAAAAGGACATTATTGTACAAACATTATATAAATAATCATACAAATTGTAAATATTTTCTTATTGTATAGAATAAGTACATTATGCACATTTTAAGCATGTCAAGCTCATCCTAACCTTCTCTCACCAAGAAGCATGATATTTACACAATCCTTATTCCCTTCATACTGAATATTAGAACACCTTAAGGCACGGACACACAGCATAACTTAGTGCAGTGTGTGTGTGATTTGCTCAGTGGCTAATGATAATGGTTTGCTGTCAGGCCACAGTGTTTTCAGAACGATCTAATGAGTCAGAGTCAGCCATGATGAACGGGGAAGCTGGCTAAGTGTCCCAAGCCTGAGTATGCGAACGTCCTCTGTGTTGACAATTATAAATGGAATCTCATTACTATCAATTTACCACAGACCCCAATGAGGCCATTGTCACACCTGTGTCGGATTACAGGCATAAGCAAAAAAAAATATTCATATAAATGTACAAAGACACAAGTACAAGGACTTTGAATAACAAAGCTGCCCATTTAAGTTAGGTCTTTAGTCATTTGTGGTTTGTAGACAGTCTGTTATATAGACAGGCAGTGGAAGTTCATTCAACCAACTAGGTGCAAGAAGCCTTCATGCATGATGCATGTCCTCCTTGTTACCTGAGAGATGGTGGATCCAATCGAGGAGTGCTGGAGAACCAGATGGAGCGTGGTGCAAAGCTGTGTGTGATAAGTGCTTTATTTTTAGGTGCGCACTGGACCATTTTTGGCTTTGAGTCCTTTAAATCTGATACTGGAGTTTAGAAAGGCAGTCGAGGGTGCTTCACAAGCAATAGGGAAGTGTGAAAGAAATTATGGGATTCGAACAAGTTATAGCTGAGTTCTGCATAAGGTGCATAAAAGCAGACCTGCCATGAGCGAGCTAAAGTAGTCCACTATTGAAATTTTAAGACACTGTATAAGCAGAAGGTGGAAAGTCAGTTGAGTCAGGTTGGTTGTCCATGGTAAGCCCAAGAGTCTGTGCAGTGAAAGATGGTGAGATATCCAAGACAATCATTAGATCTTGACAAGGTAAAGATGTTTTACAGAGATAAAGCGGTTATAAAAGCACGTATAAATTCCTTATAATTAAAAGTTTGTCTATACTGAGTGAGTCAGTGGCGACTGTGGCAAGAAAAAACTCCCTGAGATGGCATTAGAAAAAACCCAAAGTAAAAAAAGGTAACCCATCCTAATCTGAGTGGCACTGAGATGGGTCAAATCCCATCACCACCAAGCTGCCTGTGTTGGGCCCTTCAAACAAGGTCTGTACCCCTCAATTGCTCAGTTATATAAATGAGATCAAAGTCACTCCCAATAAAAATATCTGCCAAATGCCTTAAATGTAAATATAAAAGTATTATTTGATGCCCAATGGATAAAGATCCTTGCGGGGTTTAATAAGGGTTCACAGAGATAGAGGTTCTTGTTTTTTTTTCGTAACAATATACTTCAATATAGAATATTTAGAAAAGTGTCATTTTCCCTGCTGTCTCTTTAGTGTAACCATGAGCACAAGAATGACTTCTTGTGCTTGGAATTAATCTTGAGGGATTTCAGTGAGGTGGAAACTTGAACCATGTCATGCCAGCCGTGTCATTAGAAAGCTGGTTATTCTCCTGGAACACTCTCAAGCCTTACAGTTAAAATAAAAAGGAATGTCGATGGTCTACAGTGATTGTTCTTAAAGCTGGTGCAGTAGAAATATTTTCAAAGTTTGACCAATAAAACAATAAAAAATACTAAAATCTCTTTTTATCAAGGGTATCATTGCTTAATGGCATAATGTTTGGCTTGCTCTACTTACTGTATGGTCAGCGGTTCAAATTTCAGAATCAGAATCATCCTTATTGAGTTTCATGTGTAGCAGGTACATGGAATTCGTCATGGTGTGCTGGTGCTATAAAAACTAGGAAAATCTAAACTAGGAAAACAGAATAATAAAGTGCTAAATAAAGATAAAGACATTAACTATACATTCTACATGGTCTGTAAAGTGAGGTAGTGCAAATGATAATGTAAGTGATGCAGTGCAAATAATGATGTTTCCAGAATAAGTCCAAGGTGCAGTGTTGCAATATAGTAGACCTTGTTAATTGTGTTAATGTTTCGCATATGAAATGAACAATGTGGGGTTTACATTAATGCAATGTTACTGTTTATGGAAGTAGGTAAGTTCTGTATGGGGATCTTTATTAAAATACAAAAGAAATATGATTAGCTAAGCAACATTAAACTATTATTGTAGCAGAACTTGTGATGAATATAGAGTAATGAAAGTTTTGTCATTAGTATGCTATACAGTATTCTGAGTTTATTAGAGGGACAGCCCATGTAGGACGTTTTGGTGACAAGGTGAGGGAGGCGAGATTTAGATGGTTTGGACATGTGCAGAGGAGGGACATGAGTTATATCGGTAGAAGAATGCTGAGGATGGAGCCACCAGGAAGGAGGAAAAGAGGAAGGCCAAGGAGGAGGTTCATGGATGTGGTGAGGGAAGACATGCAGGTAGTTGGTGTGAAAGAGGGAGATGTAGAGGACAGGGGGGTATGAAGACGGATGATCCGCTGTGGCGACCCCTAATGGGAGCAGCCAAAAGAAGAAGAAGAAGATGCTTTACAATATTCTGGGCATATCAAAAATCTCCAGAATTGTTTTAAACAACGGCATAGGACTTTTATGGGTTGATGTACCTATGTATTAGATTCTGTATTAATCCCCCAAATTCTGATCTAATCAAATCTTTACTTATTTGCAGCATTGAGCAGGAACTTGCTCAAGGGTACAGCAGTGGTAGCTTGGTGATGCTGGCATTTGAACTCACGACCTTTCGAACAGATGCTCAATGTGTTAACAGTGTTACAGTTTTTCTCAGAATTTGTCCTGCTAAAATTCATAGATGCCAAACAGAAGGAAGTCAAATTTGGTGCATTTTAGTCACTGTGATCCAAACCTCAGTTTATATCAAGAAATCCTGAAACTGCCGCCATCATACTGACAACATGCCTAAACATTTTGCAGATTTTTTTGTACAATGACAAAGGGACTTTTTATTCTGATGGGAATGAGATGTTCATTGACACAAATAGTTACTTTGGAAAGAAGAACGAAGGATTTTGAAAAAAGTTCTGGCTTTTGCAAGAAATCCAATGTATGGTGCTGTTTGTACAAATTGTTTTGAAAAATGCACTTACTGGATTGCAAACATTAAGGATGACTGAGAAATGCTCCAAAGCAACTGAGAAAAACTGTAAGAGATTGCATTGCTTGTTGGATGAATGCTTTTAATAGTAAAAATCAATGAATACTTGGATATTTATTAAAATATTGAATTTGATCATTATTGCTAGGGTTTAAGACACTCGGATAGGCAATGTATGTGCAAGAACACTTATACCCTTGAGTGTAAATTGTCTTTTCATCATTATATTTTATGTATTTTTGCAAATGTAATATAACTGGGACAATGGTTAGGTTTGGGGTTAGGGTTTGGGGCATTTGCAAGGTCAGATATGAGCACTAACCATGCTGGAGATATCCAAAAGCTTTAGTTCTTCAGCATTGCTTGGTGTGGTATCATTTTTATCCTGCAGCAAATCCATGGGTCTTTCTTTTCACCTCTGCTTGGATATTTGAGCTCATACAGACAGCCGGAAGCTGGCTCGGTGTCAGCATGCTGAGCAGCACACTGCAGTCTGCACCACTCGAAAAGCTCAATCAGATCATCTGTTTATAGTCTTGTGTATAAGAGTTTAAACATAAACTGAGGTCTTTTCTGAACTAAACACCCATGCAGTTGGAAATCCGATGTTAACACTGGAGTGCCGTTTACCAAGGCTGCATCACAGGACTGAAAACGGCAACGGGATTAAGCTGTACAGCATATTTGCAAAAATGAAAGGCGATGTATAGATGATGTATAGTACAGTGTGCATGCCCTTTAGTGGAAGTCGTTTTTGGAAGTCATTCATCACACAGCTCCTGGTGGAAGTGCTCATATATTTCACTCCTGTATCATAAATCTTTCTGCTTCCTTTTTTTTTTAAACAGTCCCAGACCTTTTATAGCTCTACACATTTTACTCTGACCTTTATCGATGCATCCGGAAACAATTGTTTATTATTAAGCTTAGGATAAAAGGTACATGATTCAGGCATTTATAGCTCTCAGACTCGAGTAGCATAGCATTTGGTATAAAAGCACTTATAGAAAACGAGCTGAAGAACTGCTGACGCAAAGCGATCTGAGAAAAAACGAAGCAATTTAAAAAAGAAACGGCTGAAACACCGTGGAATGATAAGGAGCTGAAAGCAGCAGGTGGAAATGCTGAGTATGGTTATTAAGGATTTCCCTAGATCTGGCTGGTAGGAGTCGCTTCTGGGTCTTTACTAAAGGTTGTACAAAAGGTATGCATGTTGGGGAAAAAAGTGTACATGCAAGTCGATTTAAGAACTGGGTCTAGCAAAGGGAACAAAATGCAGTACATGGCAATACAAATTGATTCATGCTGCACCCGCAATGCAATTTACTAAGCCTGAAAGTCACTTTGGGATCGCAAACTGAGTGAGCAAATTACATCCAGAGAGAGCATGCCTGTGGAACAATGTTTCCGCCCATTTGAAGACCAAATTATACCATTAAATCAGTATTTAAATTAGAAATCAAACATGACAGGGCATGCTATTATAGCAGAGCAATCTATAAGTAGATTGGCATGAGCTGATGTGTGATGTAGTACATTCTTCATAGCAAAAGCAATTTGCCAGCGTTACATTTTTTTTTTATTATTTGAGATGTTGTATAATGTCAGCAAGAAACGAGTTCCTGTTCCTGTTATCAGTTCTGTTATAGCAGATATAGACTGTTACCAAACCAGCCTTTGTTTCCTTGCTCTCAAATTTAATATGCCAAAAAAATTTATTAATTTTCCTTTGATCGGTTTTAACAGGTCTTGTATTCAAGTCCAATCTTGCAAGGTTTTCTGTACTTACGTCATGTCACAGTGCAGTTTCAAACTCTATTTTCTAGTAAACATACCTCAGCCTACAAACATGGCTGCCACAGACTCCACATTCTTCACCAACCCCCTGGGCCGCGGACCGGCGCCGGTCCGTGGGTCAATTGTTCCTGGGCCGCACAGAAAGAATACATAACTTATGTTTTATTTTGGAAAATTACCGGATTTTCTCCGCCACATCTGTATATGACTCACTCTTGATGCATGTCAAGATGCTTGGCTTAGTCACATGTCTTACCTACATCTGCTACCTTCTTAAAGGGGCTGCTCCGGCCGCTAACAAGTCAAGTCAAGTCAAGTTTATTTCTATAGCGCTTTTTACAGCTTTACAGAAATCAACAGTCAAGGTGAATGGTGTGCATTTATCCCTGATGAGCAAGCTGTGGCGACTGTGGCAAGGAAAAACTCCCTTAGATGTAATGAGGAAGAAACCTTGAGATCCATCCTCATTTGGGCGACATCAAGAGTTTGATCATAAATCTTTCAACAATACAGAACACTGGACAGTGAGAACTAACATGAGCACTGGAGTATAAGATTATAAGTAATGTTCTTTCTACAGTCTTATACAGTCTATATGGTTAGTAGCTCCTAGTTTTATGAGCTCAACATTTGTGATCATCACAGATCCAGCATCAGCTTCTCCATGCCATAGCCTTTAAACACTCCAGGAGGTCCAATGTCAAAACCACACATGTAGCGGGATTCAATTGGCACTGGTACGTCTCTATGTGGTTCGGGATGTTTGCGAGTTCAGCATCTACTTCTTCAAAGGTCCATAATCTTCATGAGACACCTAACACCTCCTAACACATAATACATTACCGCTAAATTCAAACCCCCAAGCGAGCAAAATGAACAAAAACAACACAGTGGATTCACGTTTATTATATTTAGAAAATACCACTCCGCTCGTATCATTTCATTTTGTTGTATTTATCCGCCACACTTTAAAGGCCGGTCCGTGAAAATATTGTCTGACATTAAACTGGTCCGTGGCTCAAAAATAGAAATTTGGGTAAATTACAGTAAAGTGCAAAAAAGCTACAGATACAGATAATCATACAGATAATTTCTTTCCACCCTTTAAATTCTGGCAGTTTCAGAATATTTCAGACTTCTCCTATGACCATCACACAGAAAACCAATAGAAGCACCAAACCTGAAGATGCAGTTATTGTGCCAACTTCAAACCACCCCATAGAAAACATCAAAAAAGTCAGGTGGACAGAACAACAAGAAGATAAACTTATTGAGTTGTGGAGGGTTAGAGGGTTATAAACTTTTTTTAATATCAAAGCATGAACCAAATAAATTCTATGATTTTGCTTGTTTGTTGTTAGCAACCATTAGCGAACTGAACGTGTCACACTGAACTGGGTCTGAACGAGTCACGGATTAATGACGTATAAAATTTAGACGTCTTTTTCTTGTGTGCATTAAGTTTTGACTGTCGTACAGTCTGACATTATAACAACTCAGATGATACAGTGAGACATGAGGATTATGTTCGTACAGTCTGAAAATCAACAATCGCAAAGGAATCGAAAATTGCGCAGTGTGCTGCCAGGATAAGACTCAATTTATCAATTTGCTCTCAGCTAATCCTGGTCTTGATTTGTCTTGGACTTTTCTGTAATTGATCCAAAAATAACTTTCTGCATACCTGACTTTAAATCTTAAAATTCACCAATTATTCTTTGCAATATGCAAATAATAAAGCAATAATGGGAATTATTTGTGTGCACAATTTATTCCAAGAAGAACAGTAGAATGTTATTTAGGATGTGAATAAGTTGAGTTGACCCTAAAAGGGTAATTCTAAACTTGAGGAAAAACTTTGATGAACTAGAAAGAAAAGATGTCCATGAATGAGAAACAGGAGGTGGCAGGACAGACTCAGAGTCAGCATGTGAAAATCCATGATACAAGAAAAGAACCAAGATTGATCTTGTTACTTCTTGTAGTTCACAGCTGGTGACTGAAAACTCTCAAGTTCACTACAAGCTCTGTGGTACTCCTGATCTTCACTATCTGAAGCTCCTTATTCACTGCCTACAGTCACTGCAAGTACCTATCTTCTGTAAAATGACTTAAGAGTCCAAGGAAAGAAAAAAAGCCTTGTATTGGAATAAACTAATAAAGCGAGCCATGTTTTGAGCATAACAAATAAAAATAGGAACCCAAGCAATGTTTTTTTTAATGATTCATTTAGCAGACTACATTTCAAGTGGGAGATTGAAATGATGGAGATTGCAATAAACAAGCACTTTGGGTAAAAAAAAAAAATACCTGAATTATCAGCAATCGCACAAACAAGTTAATAAATAAGCATGTAAAAATTCCACTAATGGAACTCATTTCTACCTTTGAATTGCAAGACAAATTGCTTTTTGCACAGACGCATATCAAAACCAGTAAACAGATGTTTAAAGACAGGAAAACATGTGGGTGGAAGTTCAGTCAACAAGATGTTAAAAAAACACAACCCGGAGATAGACGCATGATGGCAAGACTTCGCAACATGGCATTAGAAAATACTGTATATACAGAAAGGGGGGATAAAAGCAGCCTGATTAACAGTCAGCTCAAGCAGCACAGGAGAGTTCCTTACTTCCCATGCAACCTTTTTCACTCCCACTTGAGCATTTTGAACACGCCGAGTCATCCACAGAGCCACGTGTTAAATGAAGAGGGACTGTCAGAGCTGACAGGACGGATCGTGAACCAGCATGCAGATGAAAGTGTGTGGAAAGAACATGAGGAAGAAGACACTCAGGCGTGACAAAGTGCAGGAACTCCTGGCTAAATAAAAATGTCATCTAATCATTACATGCCAACACTGCAAACACAATATTGTCCTAGAAATCCGAAAGCCAGGAATAAGCACTGAAATCATGCATGTTTAATAATATACACTAAATCAACAAAAGTATTGGGACACTTCATTTCTTCAGCCATATGTGATTCTTCTACAAAGCAGAAGTCACACAATTGTACAGGATGCCTTTTTAATGCTGCAGCATTTAATCCTCCCTTCAGTTAAACTAGGAGACCCAATCCTGTTCCAGCATGAAAATACCTCAGCTCCATTAACCAATGATTTACATGGGTTGGAGTGGAAGTTCTTGTATTGGCCTGCTACAGAGCTCAACCCTACTGAACACCTCTGGGACCAATTGGAATGCTGACTGCACCCCAGGCTTCCTCACCTCACCTAAGTACCTGACTTTACTAATGCCCTTGTGGCTAAATGATCTCCACAAATCTCCACAAGCACACTCCAAAATCTAGTGGAACATCTTCCCGAAAGAGTGGAGGTTATTATAACAGCAAATGGTGTAACTTTTGGTGTATGTGCTTGTGTGTTATTAAAAAATGTATTACCTCATTTTTATATATATGTGTGTAATAAATTTTCTGTAAACTTCATTCACAGCCCAGAAAACCAAAAATTAAACCCATGATAGCAGCCATGCCATGAACAAAAAGGATGTGAAATGAATAAGAATAGCATCTTGCATAAACATCTACAAAGCAAAACTGACTATTACTACAGCACTCTCTGTACACCTTGAAGTTGAGCACAGAAAGAGTGTTTTTTTTAGCTTGTTAGGCTACCGTTGAGTGCGAAGGGGGGGTTGAGTGTAGAGGGCCATTGTTCAAAGTCCATTACACCGTGCTTGTAACCTTTCCTGTCACGATCCATAAGACATTTATCAGCGTGTAGAAATATTTCTCATCATGTATCATTAGAGACTGTGTTGCATGCATTATTTGCCGCATCATCGCACAGCCGGTTTTATTGCACCCACCCACTCACACATATGCAGTATACTAAATCAATACATTTGAAATAGGTGTGAGAGAAAGATAGGGGTGTTCCTGTGGACAGTAGCTGGTTGTCATGTTATTAGGGCTCAAATCTAATAGCATGAAAGTGTTGAGCAATGCAGTATATCTTAATGATGGTATAATTGATATTATTGATAGCTTAATAAGAATGATATGGGCCAAAATATTTCATACACATACCCACAGATACACATACTACAATGTAGCAAAACTACAATTAGCATATGTGTAATTCGCTTCCCTGTAATCCCCATTTGATGAACCAATCCAAGCCGTTTCTGTTGTTTGATTAATTCATTTTCTCCCATTTACGGTAGGGAGACGTTTTTGTTTTCATTTTGAATGTGCAACATTATACTCTTCATTTCCTTCATTTTAGATTACAGAGAGGGCACAAGAGGAAGTAGAAAAGATAGAGGTGAGTGCTTGAGATCAGGAGAGAGAAAGAGAAGGAGAGCACTTTAGGATTTAACATATAGATTATTTATGTTCACACTGAGGAACTCATTCAGATTCCATCATGAGCAAAAAAAACCCAGCATCGACATTCATGGGAGTCTATGCTGAATCGAGATATAAGAGGATCTGTGCATTATGGCAGATTGAGCGTCATATGTGCTGCACTTCTTTGCAGACGCTGCAAGGACAGCACTATAAATGCCCTTCGAACCCATCACATTCATACATCACATTCTTGTTCCTTCATTCATGCTCCTCTGGGGTTTGAGGAATACGATCAGACACCGCAGCTCCACAGCAAAATACAAATCTCAGTCAAGAGTAATGCTCTTTACATGTAAAGTTACATATGTTCTCTAAAAAATGAAGTGAAATGAAGGTCAGAACAAGCAGGCACTTCTGAAGCTTTTGAATTTGATACTACTTAATTTGATAGAATTCTATATGTTCTTGCTGAATGTCATACAGAATATTCATACATTTTTAGCCAATTTATTTGCCTTCCACTAAATGTTTTATATAAATCCCAAGTTTAAAACACTTCCTCTCACTTGATTTAGATGTTTTGATCTGTACCCAATATAACCATTTGCCACTGTAAGCAATTTAAGCTTAGCCATTTGTATCCAATCAAAATGCAAATATTATCTTATTTTCATACACTATATGGGCAAATGTTTGTGGCTACCTGACCATACGATTCAGATGTGTTTTTTAAACATCCCATTCCACATGTAGTCCCCATTTGCTGTTATATTAACCTCTACTCTTCTGGGAAGATGTTCAACTACATTTTGGAGTTTCCTTGTTGAGATCTGCTCATTCAGCTACAAGGGTAGTCGAATCAGGTGTGAAATAGATGAAAGGTTTGAGGGCTTGGGGTACATTCCAATTCCCAAAGATGCTCAAAAGGATTGCGGTCAAACCCTTAAAGCAGGTCAGTCAAGATCTTCCACTCCAAACCATGTAAAGCATATCTTCTTGGAGTTGGCTTTGCGCACAGGGTTACTGTCATGCTGATGCAGGTTTGGGGCTCCTATTTTAAGTGAAAGAAAAATTGAATGCAATTGCATCCAAAGACATCGTATACAATTGTGTGCCTCAACTTTGTGATAACAGTTTGAGGAAGAACCAAATACAGCTGTAAATCTGAAAAAAAAAAAAACTTCTACCAATACAGTGTACGTTCAGGTGGATGAATTGTCTTCATCTCAATAAAGAAAGGAAAGGAAGGTAATTATAAATGCTCTTATAAAGTTAAATTATATAATAAAGTATGTTATAACTTCTCCAGTAGATAACTCCTACCAGGAGATCTCACAGCAATAGCCTGTTTTGTGAGAATCAAGTCCAAAGTCGCTTGATTTGATAACGCACCAAATCCATATCAAAAGTCATCAATTACTGTAAATCGAAACGATTACGATTTCAGCAGTCATAATTGATCCTTTTTTCCGAGGCTGTTGGGCAGAGCAGCACGGATCTCGCAACTGCAAACGATTTACTGGCTGAAAGGATTAGGCGGAAATCCAAAGTACACACTTCTATACTTGAACTCGTGCGGAGGAGGTAATGATGGTCAAAAATTTGCCAGAAAATTTCACACCTTTTTTTCCGCTGAACTCCAGAGAGCTCAGTTTGGATGCACTTTGATGACTTTTTACTTGTGCCCTTTACATATTCTGGGTTGTTTTTTTTTTTACTTTTTTCAAAGATGCAAAACTTTTCTAAGATTGCTTTTGGCTACAGTCAATAACTCAGAAACATGTAAGTGTACCTCCATAGATGGATGGATGGATGGATGGATGGATGGATGGATGGATGGATGGATGGATGGATGGATGGATGGATGGATGGATGGATGGATAGATAGATAGATAGATAGATAGATAGATAGATAGATAGATAGATAGATAGATAGATAGATAGATAGATAGATAGATCAGAATAGAACTGTATATCAGAAATTTGTAGATTGAAAAAAAAAGATAATATACATCAAAATGTACACAAAGCAAGCTTCCTTTCAATTTCCTTTAAGTGATTTGGCAATTGCCCTTAAAATCTGCTTTTTCCTGGCCTTTAGATGTTAACCTCCCACACACACATAGACAGACACTGAGCACCATGATGTAAACCTAGTGCAAACATACCGCTCCTCCGTCAAGCTCCTGAAAGCTTTCCTAATAAAGTATCAAGCGCTGAATTAATATTGGCTCATTAATAAGTCTTCATTTATCTTTATTCCAACGAATCCTTCAAACCCCTAATGACTTGTGAATCATAATGTGGCGCAGACGAACAGGTGGTTGCAATGTTGGCTGTTCATTAGGCACATGCGAGATGGATGCACATCACAGAGAGCAGCCAGGCACCTGGGGTTGTTTCGTACAGGATTTCTGACAGTAGAGGTGGATGTTTTTATTATTTTCAAACTCTCTTGATCCAAATGTAATTAGAATACGACTGAGGATGTGAGTCTGTATCGGTTGCCAAGAAGTATCAACTGCCCTTTTGGACAAATCATCTGCAACATCTGCAGGACTAATGGACCTCCTCCATGCAGCCTGCCCTGCATCTATTGTTAAGTTATCTTTCATTTTTTGTTGATAGACTACAATATTTTAAGCACCACTATTTAAGCATCATCCAGAAACCATTCATTTGCAATCAGAGCTGATAACTTCCATCAGGAAGTTTAACTTGCAAATATGGAACGAAAATAACGAAAAGTACATTACAATATATAATGCATGGTAAATACATTGGTGAATTTTATATCCAAACCATTAAAATGTCTAAATTTAGTGAAATGAAAATTGATTGTTGTCAAAAGTGGAATGCTTTTTGTGCCACCCACTGATGTTATTATGGCAACCGGTTGCTGAGACACCCCCACAGGAAACTTTTTAAAGAACTACAGTGATTAGAAACTTACAGAGATAATATCTTTGCATGTGTGAACATAGAATTAGACCACTCTGAATTTAGAGCACTCTGGTTTTGGTGTAATGTGGATCATTGCGTCATGTCCAATTTGGATTGTGTACGATATGACTTATGGGATTTGTTAGGTAGCAAAGATTTTATATATATTGCCAAAAGTTTGCGAACACCTGGTTATAAGTATGGTATGTGCTTTTTGAGCATCATATTCCACATTGAGATGTGAACATCTAAATTGTACACTAGGACTTACTCTAAATGACACATTACTCATACTCTGGAAGAGATATGAACAAAATTGCAACAAATCTATTATACAAATCTGGGATCTTGGATCCATCTTGGACCTGCAAAGCTGAAGAGAAAATCTGAAAAGTAAATAATTTTCAAATCTGTATTAGTCTGGTAAAAGAGAGGTAGCGGTGCCAGGGTCAAATTCCCCAGCTTTGTGCAGAGGTTCCAAACTTAACAGAGTAAAGATCCTTGAGCAACTAAAGAAGTTTTAAGATGGAATTGGACTTTAAAAAATATCAACAATAGCTTAGGACCACATTTACTCTTATCCAACTTACAATTATCTCATTTATAAGATTGTACAGTGCTTTGCTCAAGGGCCCAACTGTGGCAGCTTGGTGGTGCTGGGATTTGAACTAATGACCTTCTGATCAGAAGTCCAACATCTTAACCACTAAGCTGCCACGTCTACTAGCTTGCATTAACAGTTTTGCATTGCAGCGCCTATCACTGCACACCTTAACAATGATAGAACTGTAATAAATGGACATTTGGTGCCACCCAGATGAAGATGAGTTCCCGTTGATTTTGGAGTCATGAGTCTGGTTTCTTCCTCATGCCATCTCAGGGTGTTTTCCATTATAACAGTCACCAATGGCTCACTCATTAGAGATAAACTTCAAATTATAAAGAACAAACATAAGTACTAATTATAATTATAAGACACATTATATGTATAGAAATAAAAACTTAAAATTATAAGACATATTTATTCAACTTTATGACCACTTTACCTCTGTAAAGCTGCTTTGAGGCAATGCTTATTGTTAAAATGTGCTATACAAATAAAAATGGCTTGTTGATATTATTGTGAGCATCGTGTTTATTCTCAGCAAAAAAGAAGAAAAATTTATTATATATATATATATATATATATATATATATATATATATATATATATATATATATATATATATATATATATATATATTCTTTTTTTTTATGCTAATTCTTTTTTTTTTTCTTTTTTTTTCAAGTTTTCTACAGAGTCAGATTTGCTGGCAAACATGATTACACTTTTTACACTAGAATATTCAGCAGATTTGGGGATGACTGAGTCACCCACCACTGTTTGGATGGCCCATGCTGTAGAGACCTTCAGAAATGTGCGTGTGAATTTTAAGAAATGTAGTCAAGCATCAAATTGGCTTTGCACTACTCAAGTCTGTCTGTGGTGACAGATGGGCTTGCTAAACTTCAGCAGTGTCGACAACATTGCATATATGCAGTGGAAACGAACTCTCGAGTAAACGGAATATAATATATCTTTATTAGTGGATTGTATTTTATCTCTTAAATAGTCAAGAAATCCTTTTACATTTGTGTTACACACAGTTTGCAGACTGATTTTACAAAGCTAGCTCTTAACCCTCACCTGGTCAAATTAAATAATTCAAAGTTGCTCTGTATAAGGGGGCTGCAAAAATCTCAGAAATGTACATTTAAAATAAAACATACACCTTAAGAAACACCTGACTTTTTGTGGTTATTCCCCAAATTTTTACTACAAACTTGGAGGCACACAATTGTACAGAATGTCTTTGGATGTTATAGCATGCATTTCTTCCTTCACACAAACTGTGAGACCAAATGCCCATGTGCACCAAGCCAGCTCCATGAAGATATACTTTACATGGGTTGGAGTGGAAGAGCTCTAGAGCACCCCAGGCTTTCTTTTGTCACCTGATTTTATTAATGCCTTTGTGGCTGACTGAGCAGAAATCAAGAAACCAAGCACACTCCAAAATCTAATGGAACATCTTTCAAGAAGAGTGAAGATTATTATAACAGCAATTAAGGTCCAAATCTGGAATGTTCAAAAGGGGAATGTCCACAAACCTTTGTCTATATAATGTATGAATATGTCTTACTAAAACATATACTGCATCAATACAATGTTCACCATACAATGGTCAATACAATAAGCCTAAGTATCTAATAAAAATATGTATTTCACTGTATAGCCATTTTTTCTACTTAATACAAATAATTTTTACTGTTGAAAATGCAGTAGATTTTCTTGTTGATAGAAAGCCACTGTATTGGTTTCCTTACTTTTATGCAAATCCAAATGGACATAAGTGATGTATGAACATCAGCTTTTGTGACAGAAGGTTGTGGGGAAGTTTGTGAGAGTCTGGAAGAATAATGGAACAGGGAAGAGTGGGAGAAATGCTGATCAGAGGAAGATGTACTGACTGAACATGCAGATAAAACACTGACACTTTATGACGTTAGATTTATAGCTTAGCAGCTCACAGGACTTAGGCTCAATGCTCCTAGGCCCCATAAATGATGAGAGTATGTGAAAGAATAGAGGTGCTGTCTAGAATTTTAAGTATTTTTTTATTTATTTATGTGATTAAAAAGATTTTACAGTGTAAAACAATTTGAAAATACATACAAAATAATCAGACTCTTTAATAGACAATCAAAATGTACAGTGATAGTAAAATAAAAATTTTATATAAGAACATGACCTTTCCAGATAAAAATCTGTAAAATAAGAAGAGGAAGAAGAAGAAGAAGAAGAAGAAGAAAAAAAAAGGAAGAAGAAGAAGAAGAATCAGTAGATTTTCTTTCTGATTCTTCAATCCTTCCCCTATAGGCTTATTCTGATCAATATTTTCAGAATGAAAGAGAGAAAAGAATTATGTTGAACAAAAAAAAACATATATATATATATATATATATAAACATATAATAAAACACTGAGCCATTTATTGAAATCAAATATTCATGACTCCGGATGTAAAAAGAAAAAATGCTCAATGCAGCACATTTCACTGTGAACAGAGACAGCAGGCTATTGTGCCAGCTTATCTACTTTTAAACTGAATTCATATCATAAAAAATATAATAAAATAAAAATGTGTAATAATATTCACAACAACACAGCATGCACTAAAGTAGAACAGTAAGCAGCTTAACATTTTTGTTTTACAATACAAAAATGTTAAATAAATATAAAAAAGAATGCCAACAGCATACATTTATGGCTTTCTGTGTTGCTTTTGTTCTTTAGTTCTGGCAAAACACTTGTTTTTCTCCCCAGATGTGCCTTTAATCTAAAATGACGTATCGTGGATGTAAAGAGTATTTCAAACCCCAGTGAATTTTACTGGTTTTTAAAGCTGATAATAACGTTGACCTCTCCATGATTAACAGAGCATCTGTTGCACTTAAACTGATGCAGGTGTGATATCAGAGAGTATAAAAGATAACAGTACAGTAATTGTTAGCATGTAGTAAGTAACAAGGCTGGACAGAGTCCGAACGCATGGGACATCTAGTCAATGATAATACAATATTTATATTTTTTTTACAGTGGACAAAAAAATAACCTGAATATGTTCTATATTTGAGGAACAAGTCTATACTTTTTAAACAATTATGCTAACTTGCCAAGGCAAGTTATGTTGAATTAAATCACATTCATTTTCAGCAATATATAAAGTTAATATAAATAAACTTCCCATTTTCCTTCGTACTAGTTGGTCACACAGAAAGTTTGCATACGAAAAGATCCATTATGACCTTGTAAAGTATTCTCCATGTGTCTTTTGTGCCAGTCAGTACCAAGACTTTGATTTGTCTTTCTGGTTTTGATCTAATTCCTCATTTGAGTTCTGTTTTTTTATTGCTGATCATCTGTTATTTGTGTGTGTGTGTGTGTGTGTGTGTGTGTGTGTGTGTGTGTGTGTGTGTGTGTCTTTATCTTTGTCTGTGTGTGTCATTGAATAAACCTGCCTAATCTGCATCTACAAGCTTTCCTTTACATGACATAAACAAAAGTATTGTTAGCTAGCTAGATTTCTAGCTAGCCATATTCTGTTGCTGTATCAGAAGATAGCTAGGTTCAAAAGCTCAGGCCAATTTGCAGTTTTCTCAAAAAAAAGTAATCTGAATCTACCCATAGGTTTTAGATATATTTTGCTAATGAACATCAACGTGGTGGGAGCATTTTTACTGTAAAATGTCAGGAATTCTGCCTTGCTAGTCATGGTCTCTCAGCTAGCGAATGGCTTATAGTTGTCTTGCTATGAAATGTTTTCACTTGTGAAATTTTGTAAACACTATCATGTTTCAGTTAAACGTAGAAAAAAGAAGGAGAGGAATAGTCCTCAGACATTGCTGGTGCTAAATAAGCATTTGGGGCCTGAAGTAGAACATTCTAGGTCTCTATTTAAATCTGGGGCTGTAGATGTTGTTTCATTCATTTTTTTGTTGTCAAATTATTTTTAGCTCAAATTGTACATTTGTAATAGTATTTTTGCTATCTCATTTTGTGACTTTGGGTTACTTGGGTTTGTGGGACTCTTGATCAACCCTGATGTAAAATACTGTAACTGATCAGCTATCAGTGCACAATCCATCACCCTGCCCCACCTCACCTCCCCCTGCCTCACCCCATGTTCTACTTGATTGTTTGCAACGTCTGAATATCTTATGCTAGTTTTTATCATATCTAAGATTTGCACAAATTGCTCCAGAATGGACATTTCTCCCTAAGAAAAGACAGACGATGTTGGAATGATTGGAAATATTTTGTACTTCAGGGCATCGGTCCTATTTGGTATTGTAAGATTTTAATTATTACTATAATTTGTGTGATTAGATGAATAGAGAAAATAAACAAAAATGTAATTATTTTTCTTTTTTTGTTTGTTCTCAGAAAGACATTTTTCTGGTTTTACTATTAAAAAAAAGAATAAAGGCGTCATAATTCACATTATATTTTTCAACTGCAAAGCAAAAAAAAAATTGTATTATACATGCATGGAGTGGGCCACAATGCTGAATTATAAAAAATGTGTACAATTAAAAAGTTTTAATTATTAATTACTATTTTGAAAACTAATAGAGCACATTTTTTTAACTCACCTAATATGGTTTAAGTGCACTGAAGAAAGCATCATTACAGTGAGCCATGTTCTATAAGTATCAGTATTTCCCCAGCAGCACTTCAACTACAGGAATAAAGGAATCTTTTCCTCCCAGCAGCCTGATTTACGCTGTACTTTTGTCATTTTATGTTTGTAGATTCATCACCACACGACTAATCATAGCTTTAATACAACCCTATCTGTCGTCCCTACACACACGGTACTGTAGACTAGCACTGCAGTACAATTGCCTGCTGCTGGAGTCTAAGTGTCTCAAAAGGGCCACACTAGATGCATTTCCAACCTCATAAAAAAATAAAATAAATAAAAAAACAGATTGGAACTTTCATGACGGGCAGGAAAATATACACACAATTCAAGTTTATTGTGCTCAGACATATACACAAGCGTACAGTATAGCTGAATACCTTTCTTAGGTGTATGAATATAAATGTGGTAACACAGGATCACTGAGACAACAATATTTCAGCACCAGTGGGTCAACCAAAGGCTGCTAAGCTAAACACTGCAGCACACTTTCAGTACTGAAAATAAAAAAAAACAAGTAGCTCCTAATTAATAGTCTAAATATGTCTGAATATGGTTAACATGGTCAAGTGTGTTTCTGAAATGGCCGCTACATTATTGTAAATTTTTTTTGTCTGAGCTTGTGGAAGGAACTTGTGTGTGGGTATGTGTCTCAAAAGTACTGGGACACCAGACTAATTCAAATTCAAATGCTGATTGGCTAATCTGATCTTGTAATGTGAAAGGGGCATATTCTGTATAATAAACCTACCTATGCACATCTTGCTGCTGCCGAATGCTATGTAGAGATAGTAGAAGTAGTGCACCCTAAGGGAGAAGTGAGAGGAGAGGAGGGGAGGGTGTTGTTTTATTTGGATCATAAAATGCTTTTCTGACAGATTCATTCCTGCAGCATTCAGACCAACCTGTGAGGAGGTGGTAGCTCAGTGGTTTAGGCATTGGACTTTGGATCGGAAGGTCACAAGTTCAAATCCCACCACTAAGCTGCCACTGCTGGGCCCTTAACCTTCCCCTGCTCAGTTATAAGCCAGTCTGGATAAGGGCGTCTGCCTAATGCCATACATGTAAAATTAAACATCACGAAGCTTCTCCAACGCCAACTCAGGGCTTTGGCAATTGATTCTGACATTTCGCACATTCGAAAGGCTTTGCGGAAATAAAATGGGTTTCAATTATCTACAGTAATGCAAAGAAAACAGCCAGGAGTAATAAACAAACATATAAATAAATAAGTATAAAATAAATTAGCTTAATTGGCAAACCTGTGAATGACCTTCAGGGCCGAAATGTATTAAAAGTTTGTGTTCCTTTAAGATACAAATAAATATAAACTCAGAGAGAGAGAGAGAGAGAACCTTATCCTCATGAAATGTATTATTATAAAATGATGAAATATTTAAAATAAGTTATTATTTGTAGTGTATTAAAAGATATTTTCCCCCATTTCCAGAAAAGTGACAATGCATCCTCTAGTAATCTTCATGGCAGTTACTTTAAATAATTGAGTTCATTTGCACTTCATTTATATGACACCTCCAAATTTATATCACATTAATTTGGTCGTATTACACTATTGTCACGAGGGATATAAAATTGCACACCCTGCAGCTGATTGCAGAAGATTGCATACTTCTGTGTCGCCTACCTCACCAGAACAAATAAGTATTTGCTCCATTAACCGAACTCCAAGCCAAAAAAAGATGCAATACATAGGATACATCATCGATGAAATGAAAATATTTGGAAGGAAATAAACAATCAGTATTTAAACATACTGTAGACCGTTGTCTAAATCAACTGTATTTACTTCCTTTACCACCCACATACTGAAATAATTCCCAATTTAATCCATAACCAATCATTTCTTCTATTATTAATGGGAATATTTGCTTCCAAAGTCCAAACAAGGCCCTGCCCATAGATTGTTTAAAGGCATTATGGGTTTGGATTGACCTTGTTGCTCCTGATCATTGAGACTTTTGTGTATTATGAATATGCTAATTAACCAGATAAAATCACTTCGTTTAACCCAGAGGAAAGTTCAAAAATTACAGCAGTGAGTTAGATGTTAAATAAAAGTAATTTATTCAAAACAAGAACAATAAGCTGAATTAAAGTAGCCGCCACAAACATTATCTGCATGTATATGCATGTATATGAGTAGTGGATGGTGGTAGAACTGCATAAGCTCTGATATGACTCTGCTCAGACCATAGTAATGTCCAAGTACAGTAATGAGTTGCTGTATAGTATTATCACTGATGGTACAAATGATCTCTTGTACTGAAAAAGCTGATTCTGAATCTTCTTTGACTAGAAGGCTCACTCAGCTTTTTCAGTACAAGAGATCACAGAGATCAGACAACTTGTTTATTTATCAACAGTGGAGCACTAATGTTTCATTCGTAGGTCTTGGACAGGATACTGTTTATTGTCCAGAATGGCTGTGAGTTTAGTTACCTTATCGTTTGTGAGCTCTATTTTCATTCTTGATCAATCTTTTTGGTGTTCTTCTTGAGGCATTTGATATTACAGTCATATCAGGAACACAACTCACAGTCAAAACACACACACACACACACACACACACACACACTCTTCGTCGCTCAGCTACTAATTGAGCACAGGTGTGCTCAATCACATAGACACAATATAAGAGACTCAGTCTAACCTTCTTATTATAAAATAACACTCTCAATGACTTGTTCCTGGACTTGCAAAGCAGTTTTTTGTAGGCTCTATTTCATATTACTGTAGTTTTTAGTTTTTGCCCCTCCCCATTTAGTTCTTAGTTCTGGAACACAACTTTGGGACAATATTGTTAAACTGAGTAAAATGCGTTTATGGTTTTTATTAGCAGTCATTTATTTTTGAGTCATTGGTGGAAAGCTTCTAGAACATAAAAGCTGGTCAAGTAGTCTTGCAGTACCATCACTATGGTTACCACCTCTGAAATACATTTCATTTTTACCAGCCATATTTAAAGCTTAGCAAGGGTTTGTATTTTCACATGTAAAAATGGTGGTGTGGAGAAATATTTATTGCCTGCTGAGTAAATCTGCAGCAATCACCTTTTTCAGGCATTGAAATTCTCTGATTTAACCTACAGTTTCCTGAAACCTTTAAAAAAACCTTAAGATTCTCATCCATGTTCTGCAGATTGTTTAGGTGCACATTCATGCTTCCTGTTCTACCACAAATGTTGCATTGGATCAGGATCCTGTGTATAAGAAAACGAATGAGAAGCATAAAACTCATTGTCATGTACATAAAACCAGTTTTTGAAAATTGTGAAATTGTGGCCATGAAGGAATGTGCATAGTCCGCAACCATACTCAAATCAAGCAATGATTAATTGGTATTAAAAAGTCCAAAGTGTGTTCCCTCTCAGCATTGCATGTACAGTAGATTTATGCAGTTGGCACCAAATTCTGACCCTACTATCAAACTATCACCTCAATGTTTGATGTTGTGGTTTTTAAGATGATTTTCTGCTCACCACATTGTACAGAGTAATTATCAGGGTTACTATACCTTTTTGCTCTATCATAAGTAAACTCGAGAGGCTGTTCGGTATGTAAAAAGCCCAAGAAATCATCATATATAAAAAAAATATTTAATCCAGCAAGTCTGACCCAACAATCAGGATTAAGGACCACACCCTTTATATCCAATGAGGTTTTTGCCCTATCCTGATGGTTGATTTGAACATCACTTAAAACTTCTAGTCATATCTGCATTGCCCTCCTGCCAATAATTGGCTGATTGAATAATTGCATGAAAGAGTAGGTGAAATACAAGGAAACAAACCGTAATGAAGTACTTTCTGAATGCATGGTAAGCATCACCTCTTGTCCAGGATAGCAAATAAAAAGAAGTGAGCTAGCATCTAGCAAATGTTCTGTAACAGCAGTTCCAAGCTGCACAGAAAATCAAGGTTTAAATATGAATGCATTTATTTGAATATTAATCTATAGTACCAACTAAAACAGGAACTTGTATTTAACTGTTTGGTAAGAAAAGATTTAACTATTGATATGCCAAAGTTTCCTAAAAGCAAAAACTAGGAGGCGCTAGCACAGTGGAACTGATAGCTATGTGTTTCACACAAATGACATTTCTCATTTAAAATTTAGAAACAAAAAACACAAATAATTCCCTTGGTTTCTAATGCAGGGTCACAGTGATTCTCTAAAAGAAATTTTTAATATTCTATTTTTACTAACTGTGAGAAGATTTACTGGTACAGTCTAATTTGTACATCTCTGAGCAAAACAACCTTTTAAAGCAAAGCCTTCTGAACATTGAACATCTTATCGAACATTCTCATCAGCGGGGGACTACACCTGAATGAGAAAGAGAAAGTCGAAGACAGTAGGCAAGGAACAGTACAGCTGTTTTGTTGTTCCATTATAAATAGGTTTGCATGAGGACATGGTGCATTATGGGGCTCCGAATGGGTAAAGTGCAGTATTGCAAGGACGTTTCTAAAATGAGAGGCAAGACTTGACTCCATGAGGAGTGCATTAATAAGCAACATGCTGACTTGCCCCTTATTAGCACTTCATTATTCATTCTGCGCATGCAGCATGAGTGACAGCTACGAGGGATTTGATACCCACGCGAGTAGAGATAAATGAACAATGCGGCTAAAAGGGTATTAGCGTTTACACATGACTCTTTGACAAATGATTCAAGGAAGGGATACAGATGTGCAAGAAACATTTTGCAATCAGCCAACTTCGAATCTAATTTCTTTTTCATGGTTTTGCGCAGAGCTGAAACTTTTTTTTTATTTTTATTTTTTTATTTTAAGTATCCCAGGGTCGTAACTCTTTTTAATGTAGGCAGCTTCACTTATCTGTCAACAGGCCATACGCCTCATCATTAAAAAACATCTCATAATTAGTCTCCACTGCGTTAATCAGCAGCTTCATCACCATTAATTAGAGTCACAGCATGTGAGCTGGGTTTAATTAGATAAACTGGTGCTGTTTTGCACCTTACAGTGACCTCACATCCCTCCGAGGGCCATGGAGTTTCTCTTCAGTGGTGCGTTAAGTTTTTAAGTCAGCAGAAAGTTCTAGCTTATATTCATTTGATATGATGAGAGTTAAACAGAGGAGTGCTAGCACAATGGCTGGGCTCCTAATTGGAAGGTTGGAGGTTCAAGCCCTGGTTTCACTGCTCGTCTTGGGCTCTTAAGTAAGGCCCTTAACCCTCTCTTCTCCAGGTGCACCGTATCAAGGCTGACCCTGTGCTCTGATATGCGAAAAAAGAATTTCACTGTACTCTAATGTGTATGTGACAAATAAAGTATATTCTATTAAACTGGTCTTCGATTGGATATGAGCTGAAATTAGAAGTTCATTAGCTGGACTAAGAGACCAGGAGTAGAAAAACAGATTAACATTTATTCCACCTTACTTTCAGTCTTGCTAGTAATTTATAATTAAGACTGTTTGTATTTTTTGTAGTCCTTTTGAATTGTCCACATTTTCAACATCTGGCCCACTGCCTGTCCTGTAATTCGAATATTCCTACACTTGAAGAAGGAATCTGCCTCTGATTTGCAAAATAAACCTGTTCTTGTTACCAAACTGTCAGTCAGCGCTTTGGCTCAGCTCAAAAGTGTCTTAGGACAGAGCAACAAGTACCTCCTTCAGCACAGCATCAGGAAAACCAAGAAGCTGGAGAACATTGGGCTCACCAAGATGTCCATCCTTCTCCTCTGTCACCGCAAAGGGAGTCAACCTTCTGCTCTCCTTCTCTCTCTCATTTTCCCTCGCTGTTATGTTAAACATGCTCCTAAGGCACAGCCAACAGTATTCCTGTCATTTTCTCCTCTTCGGACCTGCCCGATTCATCCCAATGCCCTACCTCTGGATGAGGTTCTCTTCAAATGAGACCATTCTGTGTAAGCATGGTTCTACCTGAACAGCCTAAAGATCCAACTTAGATATGGATTGTATTAATATCTAGGGTCTGCAACAATGGCTCAGGACCACAGTTTTGCATTTAAACACCTTTTACTGGACACTTCAACAATGATGGAACTGTAATGAATGAACATTCGGTGCCACCCAAATGATGATGGGTTCCTTTTTGAGTCTGGATCCTCCCAAGGGTTCTTTCTGAAACTTATTTCTGGAATTTCCAATGACAAAAAAATGAATGAATACAGGGAGTGGTCACCTACAAGATTCTAGGTGTACAACTCCACAACAAAATGGATTATGGAGGTAACACATAGGCCCTCTATAGGAAAGAAAGGAGCAAGATGTTCTTTCTAAAACAAAAATGGATGAGATACTTTGGTTTTGTGTGTTAAAAGGTGGCAGTAGGACTTGAGATGCCAACAAATGGGGAACTAGACCGTGTGGATTTAGTGATTAAAATAAGAATGAGGGCAAACTGAAAACTATCATGGACAAACATTTTTGTCCTCTCTAGTCTTAGAGAACACTCAGAGATTCACAGATGTTACTACCCATGTGCCCCAGGACGTATTAGGGTTATGTTTCATTCCATCAGACTCCATAAATCAACAGAATCCAACAGTATGCAGTACTAGGATGCGGTAACTTAGTGGTTAAGGCATTGGACTCTGGATCAAAAGCTCATAAATTCAAATTCCACCAACATTAAGCTGCCCCTGCCCTTGAGCAAGGCCCTTAACCATTAACGGCTCTGGATAAGGGTATCTGCCAAATGCCATAATTGTAAATGTACCTCCTGCTTCACCCACTGACTCTTACAAACACACACTTACACAACAGTTTCTATCTGGTGTTACTCCTCCTATTTGCACTGCTGTGTCAGTTTGAATAAATATTCCCTGTGGAGGATTAATAAAGGCATATCTCATCATTTTATCTCTGAGAGTAATCAGATTAAGCCCAACTCCATTATGGTGCAGTTTTCCTTTCTGAGCACACTGACCTTTAATGTATCAGTTCATTATATTACAAAGTCCACAGGATTTTGGTCTCAGAAATCATCTAGAAACAAAAAGTCATACTCTCCACTAGATTAATCTTTGTTCAGATAAATTCAATTCCAAAGACAGGGAAGTATACACTGGCATCCACTTTTTTTTTCATTGTTACATTTTGAAAGATTTATAAATATCCTAATCTAAACTAGGATCAAGAAAGGTCATGTGTGTGGGTGTTTAATTGGTGTGTGGAGCTCAGGCTGGCCCAGGGTCTAATCCAAACAGGGGATCCAGCAACAGTAATGTGAGTGGCTTCAATAAACTATGTAACAACAATATACACGTTCAGACAAATTAACTATACACACTGTGGCATGTTCTTAGGCAGTACCAAGCAAATGTTATTCTGAATTGCTGATTTTGTTTGATTTCTTTTTGCTCTTCTCTTAGGTATTTATAGGTATATCATCAGAACCCTGAGTTTGTGTTTTAAATTTGGTTTGGTCTGCTTTGGAAATTGACAACAGTTTAACTGTATTTGTCCATGACTTACATGACACTATATTTAATTTACCATGAATATATTAAATATTAATATTAATATTAAAAAGCTGCTTTTTTGGGGCCCTGAGCAAGGCCCTTAGCTGTATTATATCCGACCCTGTGGTCAGACTGAAGAAAGTAGGACAATGTGCTGTAATATATAAGTAAAATGTTCCTTAATTTAAGATTTTTATTAGCAAAAACACAGACGTTTAGTCATTGTTGGCTCTTTTTTGGATTTTTTTTTTTTTTCAGAATAAGGGTTTTTGCATACTTCATCTTGATATACTTTAGGAGACAGGTGGGGAATGTTGCAAGAGTACCAATGACTATAAAAAGAAAAAGGTACATAAACAAGGGCACAAACAATACACGAGAAAGAAAGGGTTACCAAGTCTGGCAGTTTCAAAGCAGTTGGAGAACCTTGGACTTATCAGAAGCCAGACAACTTGGACTACCGACAACTCGGATCCTCCTTCTGCACCAGGACCACTCTCGTCTGTCTAGGCTGCTAATTTAGATCTTGGCAGGTACATCACTTTGTGCACGAACTTGGTCAAATCTAGTATACCTAGTATTTTTCTATAGACAGATTGTAAATAGTAATTAATTGGTCCTGGGATTCTGAAGAATCTTATAGTACAGTAAATGTAGTAGAAGGAATAATATAATGTAGAGGAATTTTTGACAATGTCAGTAATCTTGCTACTGTAGTAATATTGATTTTCATGGGTTATTTCATTGGCTTTTTTTGCAATGCCTTTGTGATTTTGTTACTGAAGATGAATTGCCACAGCAAATAAAGATGAATGAGTGAGTTTTCAGGAACCTGTCTTAATTAAAGAGGCACAAAAGAATAAACATGAATTTGATGTAATGCAAATAAAGCTGTTAAAATAAGCACAAATGCTAATCACATCTTTAACCTTATACATGATTAGAAAATTCTCTAGGTCTCATGCTGCTTTTTACAAATTTATTAAATAGTTAGTTAATTAACTTAGATATATTCACTAAAATTTCCTTTAATAACCCATTTTTGGTCATGAGAATGTTGATTGTTTTAGCTGCCCCTTTTCTTTGTTTTTTATGTTTTTCATTTGTTTGTTGTGTCTTCTGCTGCAAAGGCTTTGGTCTGAATCTGTCTGCTGGTTAATGGCTGTAACAGAGCTCCAGACCCAAGCCTGAGCAGCAATTTTGTCCTGCTTTGATCTGTTCTTCTGCGACATGTATCTGTAGATTGAGTGCATCACAAGGCTAGCTCCCTGATCACCTATTGAACCTTTTGTGCCATGCAGTACATGTGCACACTTTGTGTAGTGATTCAAAACCCACCATGACTAAAACTCCAAACGCCTCTGTTTCTTTTGTGACACACACAGAACACAGGTTTTCTGCTCAGCAAGTCTGAATCCTTCATTTACACTAGTCCACCTTATTATGACAAAAACTCTGCATCAAAAATCTAATTTTCTATTTCCTCATACTCTAAACAAATGACTAAAACTTTGGCAAGCTTTCTTGTATTAGATGTGTTTGGTTTAATATTCATTTGCTTTTTGGGGGGAGCTGGAATATGAGCATTCCAAGATACTTAATATGCTAGTGTGTTCTCTCTTCAGTGTCCTAAAAGAAAAAACTAAAGGAATTTTTTTTTTATGTAGTTTATTCCTTTATTCAGCCAAAGAGCTTATGACCAACAAAACTGGGAAATGTGATCGTCAAATGAGATCACTAAGGCTGCGTCTACATTAAACCAGATAGATCTGAAAACTTCATTTTCTTTTTTTCCTGCATGTCTTTATTTTTATTTATGGCATTTGGCAGACACCCTCATCTAGAGCAACTTATATTTATATCATTTATACAACTTGAGCAGTTGAGGGTTCAAGACTTAGCTCAAAGACCCAACAGTGGCAACTTTATGATGCAGGGATTTGAACTCATGACCTTTCAAACACAAGTCCAACCCTCTAACCACTTCCTACATGAACATTTACTTCAGGGCTGTTTGAAATGTCATGCCAATGACGTGTCATAATTTTCTAAAGTCACTGTATTCAGTCACAGTCCACACTGCAATGTGAAAATGCCGTTTTCAAATTTATCTACTTTGGAAATAGTTTTCAAAAAAGCTAGGTTTTCGAATAAAAAACACGTTTTTGTGTGGATCGAAAACAGAGAGAAAAAAACAGGGAGGAAAATGTGTTTTCGAACTAACACATGTTCATGTGGACATGGTTGTGTCAGCCATGCTTGGAGGCTGTGTTGGTTTCTGGGAATTGGATACCCACCTGACAGTGACCTGTCATGCATGTGCGAAAAATTAAAAAGCTTTTGCCTGCATTATTTACGTCAGACATACTGCTTCAAGTTTACATTCTGTCTCTTTTAATCAATGCAATTGTAAGTGAAATAAAGAACAGAGACTTTGAGGTTTGAGTTGATCGTGTCACGTGACTAAAAATGTCATCGAACTTGCAACGAGCATTTCCAGGAAATGCAATTTATTTCATAATTTTTTTTTGCTGGCCATAAAAGTGTGGACAAAAGGACAAAATGTTAAGAAAAGATACTATTGGATTAATGTGAAGATTACCTGAGTCAAAGAAATAATAATACTGCACATGATTTGGAATCAGCCACAGTACAAAGCCACAAACTGCTTCCTAATGTTTCCGCTCTATACAATTTAAGCAACCGGCTTATGTTCCAAGACGGTGCATTAGAGTTGAGTACAGTGTTGAATCAGGTACACGGCTACTCTCCTTCCAGATAAATGGATCCGGGATAAAGCTGCTGACTCAGATTTTGTTTCTGTACTGAATAGAGGAAATGATCCTGCACTCATACAAGGTGAATACAGGATCGATAAACACCCTACTGCACTTTTCACAGCCACACAATGTGTGTGTGTGTGTGTGTGTGTGTGTGTGTGTGTGTGTGTGTGTGTGTGTGAGAGAGAGAGAGAGAGAGAGAAGTCCAATGCCTTCTCTTCTGTTCTTCATTCTGGGTTTAATTGCTTCATTGATCCATGTGATGAGGTTTGTTAACCAAGCATGAGCTTTTAATAGCTGCAATGATTAATAAGCATGCTCAGTGAATAATAGCGCACTCTGCATTTTCATCCTGGTGTAGGTGAGAGTGGGAATTCTGAAGCTGTAACCATGTTGTACATCAATCTCCAGTTACATTCCAACTCCCACTGACTGACAATTCAACCTTCAGAAAAATGTCCTAACCATAAAAACACACACGTGCCACCATCTTGGCAAACAACCAATGGCAAAACAAATAACCAGGCTATAAAGCCTGCAAGATAATAATTCAGATGTAAAGGTTCATACCTGGCAGGACATCTGCTGCTGCTCTGCATGTCAGAAGACATGCATTTATTTCACCATAACATTCCCCCTGCATTACACATAATATAAATATAAATGTCCTGTTCAGCATTCAGAAACTCCACACCACTAGTGGCTAGGTTTGCACGCAAAGACTTTCGCCAGTCCGAACAATTCCCGAATATGCAGTTTGGATGCATCCCAAATCCAATATTCTGTTGAAAATCTATTTTATTAGCACGTTACAGATTTCATCGCATTGCCATAAATATGTTGAGACATTTTTACCCTTACATAGTTCTGATATTCAGAAATTAAAAAGAAATTGTTGGTACCCTTCCATGAAAAAAAATAAATAAATAAATAAAATCCTGTAGAGGAACTATACTCAAAAGGGGGGACCCATTCTAATCTAGGTGACACCAAAAGGCTATGGAGCCCATGTCCTTTTAATTTATTTAATTATTAAGAAATTTAATTTATATTTGCATTAATAAATTTACCCTAATCTAGTTGATCTAATAGCCAGCTGCATATAAACAGCTGTTGTATCGCTGTGTCATGCATGGCTTCAAGGATGTGAGACAAACAACAAATGTGTTCTGGAAAAAACACCATGAATTTAGTGTGTTTTTTCCCTTCCTGACTGTGTAGAAGAAAATGTGGACATAAGGACCATTCAATCTACAGCTTTGCTAAAGCTCATCACCAATTTTTCTTCTGGTGGTCTTAGTTTTGGGTTCATTTTTTTCCGTAACATTACATTACGCTGAATGATTTTCTTGCTGGCTTCCACTGAGTCACACAATTCACATTTAAATATACATTAGCTACATTCCTCTGATGTAGTATAAAGCTGCATATATATATATATATATATATATATATATATATATATATATATATATATATATATATATATATATATATATATATATAAAATCAGCAAACAGCAATATCAGCAAACACTAAATCCAGCAGACCAAATCTCATATCTCATAATATCATATCATATATATATATATATATATATATATATATATGAGGACAGGTGCACATGAGCAGAAGTCTAGAAATATGAACCTGATAACATGTACTGTATGTGTATGAATGTGTAGTCCAGAGGCAGCCATGTTTGTAAGCTGAAATGGCTATTGGTATTTGGTGTATTTGGTAGACACTGGAGTAGTCTTGACCTTTGCTGAAAGAAAAAGTCAAAAAAATATTTTTTTTCTGGCTTTTTTCTTATTGTTGAGCTTATATGTCTGCTTCATAATTCCAAAAACACACAAGAATACAAAATATGGACGAAAGCATTGGGACATCTGACTTTTCCAGCCTGGTTCATTTCTAAAGTTTTACCACAAATTAAAGGATGTCTTTGGATGCTGGAGCATAGAATTTCGCCTTTAGTTGAACTAGGAGAGCCAAACCTGTTATAGCATGGCAATGCCCCTGTATACAAAACCAGCTCCATGAAGATATGGACTACATGGTATGAACTGAAAGATTTTGACTATCCTGCTATAAAAGTCTGATCTCAAACCGATTGAACACCTTTGGGATGACTTGGAACATTGACTGCACCCCAGACCTCCTTACTTCACCTACTTAATGACCTGATATTACTAAAACCTTGATTGTTGAATGAGGACCAATCCCTACAAGAGGTTAATATAACAGCAAATGGGGACCAAATGTGGAATGGGATTTTCAAAAAGTATATGCAAACCTTATGAACGGTTTTCCACGAATTTGTCTAGATAGTGTGGCTATGCACAGGACACTGACATTTCTAACTGTGGAAAAAAGAAAAACTGCAATCATTTTTTATTTTCATCTATTATATACATTCCCACAGTGCCATCAGGAGGACAATGTGAATCTGTAACTTCAGTTACCATTTACAGCCTTTGTCTCTAGTCACACTGACCTTATTCAGTAGAGTGGGCTGAAGCAAAATCCAGCATAAACTTTTGAGCTAGCATTTAATGATGTATTAGCCTTCAGCTTTTTTCTGTATTTATTGTTCCTAATTTGCTAACTTTGAGAGTTTCAAATCTAAAAATGTAAATGCTGGTTTGCTTATGAAAAATGCATGCAGACCCTCAAGCAACGACTGAACGCAACAACAGAGATTTGTTAACAATATTCCATTTATCTAACAAGAACGCTTTCTGATGCACCGTTCACATTTGAACACACCCACTGGCCTTGTTGGTCATCTGTGTCTCATGGTTTTTTTTTGTTTTTTTGGGGTTTTTGTGAGTGCAGAGAAAACAACAAGCCTACAGGGACTGCTTCGATTTTACGCGACTGTCTTAAATGCTGCACTTCAGTACTCTGGAACTGAATGTGGCGTTTGACACACAACTCTGTGGCCAATATGACCGGAATGCAGGAAGTTCCTGCAGTGTATTTCAGGAATATTAGTAGATAAATGTAATTGTGTTTGTCTGTATTAATGCTCTATTATTGATGAGAGAAAATGTCTAGGTTTAACCGAAGCTGAATATGAGCTTTAGAACACTTTGGAGACAGTTCATTTGGTGCTATGTTTGTCTATCAGCTTGGGGTTCATGAGCCATTGGTATTAGTTTGAGCCACTTTTTACTTGACAAGGTCAAATAAAGGCAATATTGGCTGGCTATGGACATTCACAGGTCATTTGTTTAGTTAATCAATTATGCTGGATAAAATTGATTTACTGGTTATTTCATACACATTGCACAAAAAGGTCTGATGTGTAATAGGGCTAATAATCATTATACGTTCCATGTAGCATTTCAAAAGAAATTTTATTTTTTTTTACTTTTACTCAAGTATTATTCGAACTGCAGTATTTGGAGTTATTTGGGCCAGAACTATGAACCACTATTTTAGATTTCAGAATTGTTTGAAAAAATATATATAAAGATTTTTCCTACTATAGAGATTTCATGACTGTTCAAAGTTCTGCAGTTATCCTGAAGTGATTGTTTAGTAGAATTTGAAACAGTTTCATGAAGACATACTGTATTACAATCAATAAACATCACACACTGTATTGAGCAACATTGCGCCATCACAGCTCTAGGATCCCTGGTTGACAGTTTGACATGAAAACTACAGTTAACACATTCCTTCAAACATATCTGATTATGGCTTTAAAGGATCAGTAATACAGTAGATAGTAATCCTGCCAAATACTGTCAGCGTTCTACAGTGTTCTATAGTCTCAGGAGGTACTTTGCTGTGCTGCTTAGTGCTATTTGTGTAACTATGTAACTGTGGTCAGAGCTACAGCCAATCAACTTTCATTTTTCCACAGATAAGTTGGGTTTCCTTGTTAGCTTTTTATCTGTTGCTCCCACAATCTCTGCAGAAGTAGCTACAAAAACAGACAACATACACTCAGAAAAGTGGCATATGCATCAGGAGTGGTGTCTCAAAATTCGGATAATGTTGGCAGGGCAAACAAGTGGACACATTCCAGATCAACACATTGCTGACTGTTGCTCTCTCTTGCAGAGACAGTCCACAGAGACAGGATGCACTGGCCAATGGCTGGCCTTACCATCCACTACATGCCTTTAATTCTCTGTCCATTTATGAGTCTGCCAACACTGAAATTGAAATTAAAGCATTATGACAAGTGAGGGAATAAGACTGATTAGCTCATCATGGCACCTGTTAGTGGATGGGATTATTAGGCAGCAGGTGAACATTTTGTCCTCAGTGTTGATGGGTCTGGACTGTTTTGGCAGCTAAAGGGGGACCAACCCAATATTAGGCAGGTGGTCATAATGTTATGCCTAATCGGTGTATATCTCATTCACATGCATTCACATCTAAGCTTTCGGTTGCGACCTACATGAATCAATCCACCTCGCAAAATGGGAGAACAGAGTGCTGCGTCACAGACAGGTTTCTCATGCAGTGAGAATGAATGTCTTTACTAGAGCAAAAAACCCAATTGAATTTAAGAGGTCTCCTTTCACGGCAGCCACAGCTGCACTGCCCACATACATCACCTCTAGCAGAAGCTTTAATATTACCCTAATAAAATTACTCCGGGTTTTCCGTGCATTTTTTTTTTGCATTTTTCCATCAATTTCCTTCAATTTAATACATATTCATGGACAAAAATATATTAAAATGTAAGTCAATGATACTGATAGAGTTTAGGCGAGCAAAGAAGACCTTGCTGGCCCTGACGGCCCGCCACTGATACATATAAATAGATTGTATTTGTAGAGTAGATGTCTTTGCAGAATTGTTCAGCTTTCGCATAAGTGCTATTTTTCTAGTCAAATAAAATGTACAGCCACAAATTTACACTTATACACCCAAGCCCCTGAGAGTGATGAGGATTACCATTTTTCTTTCTTGTCAAACATCCCACTGTGCAACCTGATTTTTCAGGACCTCGACAATTTTTTTTTTTAAACACGCAAAAAATAGCATGGCTTTGACATAAATAACAGCAGGTTACATATTATAAAAAGGTGAAACATCTGTTGCAAGTTGGTTGGTTTTTTGGGTTTGTTTTTTTTTTCAACAGTAATATGTCATATTTAATTAACCAAATGTGGGTCAGATCCACACAGGGGTTGACGTCTGTTCTTAGGGAAAGGTCTTATTTATTGTTGTTTTATCATGGAATCAAATTTTCAAAAATGAGTATAATGATAGCTTTAAATAAGAAAACAATTTAATCGCAAAAAAAAAGATTTCGTTCAGATTTACCAAAAAGCTCAAAAATGCATTGTGGAACTCACATGATTCTTCCTCCTCTACATATGAATCTTACAACGATTGATAAATTTGCAAGATACTCATAATCATCAAACTTTTTTTGGTGAAAAATCCCTTCATTGCAAAAGTGTTAAAATAAGGAATGTTTTGGAAAAAAAAGCAGGGAGAATTAAAATATAATGGGGCATGAATGTAGAAATTAGTAGGAAAAGCAGAATCCTAGCTGTAAATATTCATGAGTGAAAAAAAAAACATAGACTTGATTTATTGTGACCGAGGAACTTTGGCTTTTCAGCAGTTTTTTGGTTTTCCACTTTTATTTGGGGCATAGTGGGAACAGAGAGATGGGTAAGATAGATGGGTAATTCCCAGACAATCCTAATTATATAACAGGATATATAATGTTTCCATTGTGTCCTTCGTCTTTTGTGAGGGTCACCGACTAAATGAGATGAACCTGAGAATGTGTTTTTTATAGATCTAGCATAAATGGACTACTTGTATCCATGTAAGCTGCTGAAACCCACCTCAACCAGCTCCTCTTGATTTTCAAAGGGGCAAGGCTCCTTCCAGATTATCAAGCTCTTAATCATTTGACATTTTATTTTACTCACCATTTAATGTCTTTCAGAATACAAATGAAACATGGCAGATTGTATGTTGTGTGGCTTCCATGGATTTTAAATAACTGCTTTTTTTAATCTTACACTCCATAATTGTGTGTCCATTGGCCCATGCTATAATCCCCAACTGGTCTTCTGGTTCAAAATATAAAATAAAAGCCAGAATTGTAGCGGGAACTTAAAAAAATAAAGCTATTCAAATGATGAATTATTAAACATCTGCATCATAGAAGATGAGCCAGTGTGCATTGTACTGGGTGTGCTAGCCTTCCAGTGGTGCCATATCTGACACATATCTGCACTCCCCTAAACATCATAATAATATGAGAATTTCAAAAATATGCAACACTGGGACCCAGTGCCAGACAGACTATCCATAGAGAGAAGTGGAGAAGTGAGAAAATGCAGTTTACTCAACTGCCAACGTTACTCATTCCTGGATATGATATTATAAATATATCTAATATTCAGTGCAAAATATACAATGTAGAAAAAAAAATTAAATAGAACCAGTTTTTTACTACCTCTGGCCATAGAGAGTGGGAGTTATAATTCACTTTCGTATTTTGTAAAACGAATGCCTTACATTCAGCATGGAGGAGTTTTGCATTCAGTAACAAGTAGTCTTCGAAGGAAGAAAATCCTTTATCCTGTATGGACATGCATCTGCGAGGTGCCAAACTTCAAATGATGCTTTGTGAGCTAAGAAAGGGGACGACTGTCAGAATCATTCAGTGAGAGTACAGAACATTCTCTCAACAATGTACCAGACTTACATTTTTGTTATTTTTATAGCTTCTTTCGTTGTTAATGGTGGGCTAAAGCCTATATATTATATATCACACTGATCAGGAATAACATTATAGCATTATAAAATTATGACCGGTGAGTGAATAAAACTAATTATCTCTTAATCATGGCATGTGTTGGTGGGTGGAAGATATTAAAAGTTGATGTGTTAGATGCAGAAAAAAATGAGCAAACCTAAGGATTTGAGTGAGTTTCACAAGGGCCAAATTGTGATGTCTAGATGACTGGGTCAGAGAATCTCCAAAACTATATCCAATACATGGATGGATGGATGGATGGATGGATGGATGGATGGATGGATGGATGGATGGATAGATAGATAGATAGATAGATAGATAGATAGATAGATAGATAGATAGATAGATAGATAGATAGATAGATAGATAGATAGATAGATAGATAGATTAAAAAAATCGGTAAAAAAAGACTTTTATTATTTAGAAAGTTACCAATATTTTATACATAGTTTGATTTCTCCTCGCTAAACTGTTTCTCAAGCGCATTCTTTCAGCACATTGCTGCTATATGAATATGACTTATTACAACACTACGGAGACTAAGGCGTGTCCTGAGAGACACCTAGAATATAGATTAACAAGGCAGAGGTAGAGCTGCATCTTCCTGGAGACAACAGGAATAGAAAGTATATATGTATATATATATATATATATATATATACACACACACACATACACACAGAAAAAATATCTTGTGATCTGTTATAACCCAAGCCCTTCATCAGACTTATCTTTGAACAAATTATACTTGTCACAAAATTGAATTGTTTTCAGTGGAAATGCTGCAGGACGAACAAATTAAATTTCAGTGTCGAAAATAAGTACATAATAGAATTCCTATATTTAATTTCCTTGGACCGAAAAGTCCTTATTTTCTAAAGCCCCAAGCCAAGACTGCCGAATTTGGTTAGCCCTGATCTTGGTTAACTCTAAATAAAGTCGATCAGCTAAAATAACATTTGTGGATTTCTTGAAGGCTGAGCCAAAAACTACCAGCATCTGCAGTTTTTTATTACATTTTTTTTCAGGCAGAGGATCAACACATGCAGGAGAGTAAAAATAGACACGGACTTCATGAAGATGTTTCGGGTTGTCTATCATCAGCATTATCATGTCCTTTTGAATGAAGCACATTGTCTCTGACTAGCCAGAATCCTCTAATGCTCTATAGTGACTGAGCTGTTCAGCAGGGATTAATGGACTGTCTTACTACTTTTTCAGACCAGTGTGCCAAAGCAGTATGGAGGCCTGTTTGCTTTTACTGATTAAAACCACTCTTCACGCTAATAATTAGATGACAAATGACAAATTAAACATTTAGCTTTTTTCACTTGCCTGCTTTGGTAGTTTAAATTGTCTTGTAAATGATCATAAGTACAAAAAAAGCAGTGGCAGCTAAGCTATAGGGGCAAATGAAGAAGATCCACACCATGTATAATTTATGTCAGTCATTCAGGAATTGCCAATATTCATAAACTTTCCTTTTACAATCTACATATTTTTATAATTCCTTTCGATTTCTATTAAAATACTTCAAGTGACCAGATTTTCTTACATTCAGATCTATAGAGTTTTTAACTATGCCTACTGCTACAAAATGGGAACACAAGCGCTAATAGAGGCCCATTAGGGCAAGACTCACACTGCCCCTTGCTCACTTTTTGAACATTTTAATTAGACAAAGAGCTACAGACAGGAATGCTAATTCCAAGGTTGCCACATTTATGTTTTTTACACCCAATCACACCGAGCTATCGTAGAAGTATCTGCGGATTACAAGATCTTGTTTAATAGCAAGTCATCAAATCTTATCTAATCCACAAACAATGACCTCGTGCCAACACAAAGACTATGAAAAATAGAACAAATAATCTCCTTTTTCTAATACAGCAGTGTAGTTTGTAAAGTAGATATGAACATTAGTGGTAATACGTTGACCTGCACACTGTTCTCAAAGATTCCTGCTGTTGGCTTTAACATCAAGAATGACAGATGAACTAGGATTCTTAACCCGCTGCTCATGCGTCTGAGCCACTTCAAGGCTGCACATTCCATCACACAGACGTTAATGAGCGAACACTGTAAAGGACAAATGTCCTGGCTGCTCACCCACAGAGCCATAAACTGTCCAGCTACTACAATGCTCATTAAATCTGTAAGCATTAATCATTATAACTTTGTGCTTTTGTGGAAAGGATTATAGAAACTTCGCATCACTGTAGAAGATGAACTTATTCACTAAACTGTGAGACATGATTATAAGTATTCAAATTTCACCTACACATTCTCATCATATTGTTTTATAGCATATGTAGGGATTATACCACAGTCTGTCTGAATCCTTGATTCTGATTAGCTGGAGGGTGTAGTTCTGGTCAGTTTAATTACAGTTCAACAAAATGTGCTGCATTATAAACAATTGTAAGCATAGTAAAATACAGTCACAGCTGCAAACAGAGTGATACAGTGATACAAACTATTTCCAAGTGCCTAACTGATTTAAATAGATGATTATTGCACGTCATTTCATTTGTATGGTGATAACTGGCAATAATTTAGCCATTTTGATCAAATTCGAGCTAATGTATTGCTTGTTAGTGTTGCTTTTGTGTGTTTCTCTCTGTTTCTCTTCTTTCTTTTGTTCTAGTGTTTCTGGCGTATTCCCTACTATAGTCACAGAAACTCGTAATGTTAAGGAAAGATATAGTAATCATGGCACAAGGATTTAACACCAACAACTATTTGTTGAGACAAGGTACAAACGCACAATTTAGACACACACACAATCTCTCTCTCTCTCTCTCTCTTCATGATAGCTATTTAAATAAATGAATTGAAATGTCTGTAATTTCATCGCACTTGTGCCGCAGAACGGAATACAAGTGCAGATATTTATTTATAAGGCACAAACAATACGCAAACACAATCAACAGAAGAAGAACAAGATCGTCTGCACAGGAGCGACAATAACCATGTGAGAAGGTAAATTGAGAGACCAAGAGACAAACAAGAGACAATGAGTGCAGTGCAAACATATTATTACTCATTAATTGTGGATGTGAGGCAGGTGTAGTGATCATATAACATTGCAGGGACTGATGGGAAGTGAAGAGTTTTAGCGTAATCCTGCTCGCACTACTTTAAATCTGTGTTTAATTCAGAGCAGGCAAATTCTAGATTCTAAAACTACTTATATACAATTACTAGTTGGTATTGTATGGAAGTCAAATACAAAAATATTTTTTTCTTTCCTGTTTTCTTGTGGTAACGACAATTTTCTCACCATAACAAACTCGTGATCATTACTTCATTTTTCTGTGTATTTGGCACAAGTGCACGTTCTAAAAGCAGCAGCATCGCAGCATCATGGATGATCAGATTTTCTTTGATTAAGGACTCACTCAAATTAAAACAGCATTGTATCTGTCAGTGATTGCAAACTTACAGACACAAAGCTATTTACAGAGGTATATATTGGTCATGAGGAAACGAGGTTTGTCAAAATCATGAGAAAATTAAGTAATGTTAACGGAGAAAACAACTTTGTAATGGCAAGAAAACTGTCATGATCGCATGGTTGCGATCACGAGAAAACAAGAACGAAATAGAAAATATTATAATACATGGCCTCTTAGTAATAATACCCCATTTTTCACCTCTGATTAGCCTATTTTAATGCATTCAGCTTTATTTTGGGTGGTTATTCACCTCCACTCTGTGCATACACATCATGAAAATGCATACCTAGATGTGAATTACCCTTTACATAAAACACATGGGTGTGTGATTAAAGGAAATTGAGCTATATATGAAAAAGTCGCGCAGCACTTCTTTCTAGATAACACCTGATATCATTAATCACATGGTAAGGTCATCAATTATCTATACATATAGTGCATAGATAATAAAGTGGACTGAAATCAGTTCTAGAACCCTAAACACTGAGGAGGAAAAGAGCAGTTCCATCCATTAATCCAGAACAGAATGGAGGCTAAGTAGTGCTAAGCAATTAGGCATTAACTGTGCATTTGGGAGCAATTAAACTGTGTTCAGAGAGCTTCATAAAGCACTGGGTTTCGCTGTCTTTAATCGTCCCTTATCTCCAGATCGCCAGTCAAATGCATTAGGAAGAACATCAGGTGGCTCTACATGTCCACAACGCAGAGTGTGGTCTTTATTGCTTTGGTAATGACCCCTGCATTTCATGTTACACTCTGTAAACAGAGTCAGTTTATTGTTAATGGAAAAAATTTTTTTAATTGTGATACAGCAATTAAAGTCCATCTTGACTTGTTATATCAGTACACCTTTTCGCAGAGGGTGTGTGTGTGTGTATTCAGACACTCCAGCTCCATTACTGACCCCTATTATTCTCTTGCTGAGCATTTTAAAGGGCAGTTAAATCCTGCTCCTGAGATCCCAATTCTGCTCAGTTAAAAAGTTCCATGTCGAAGTAGAGGAGAGAGAAGTTCAAGCAGTGCAGAAAATTGGACTGTGAGAAATTGCAGTGGGATGAACAGCTGCTGTAGAGGGGTAAGAGGCCACTGGCACCACCAATCTGGTAACAACACCCATAAGTAGGGCTCTTTTTCCTCAAGCTAGTGGCTAAAATACATGTGTAGTGGTTCTTTAAGTTACTACATTGCCATAGGGCAAAGGATCAGCGACCTCGGTCACATGATACTGATACATGATATCTGTCATCAGTACTGGGCAGGAGTAGCTTAATGGACATAAATTAGTACATATGTGTACATGAGGGTGAATTTTCATTGCTACAGGAAATATTAATAAAACATGAGAAAAACTAAATTTCAAAAATGAACCTTAGTTGTTAATTTTTGTTACATTTATACCATCATCCAGTTGAACTGATGATCCTGATTGTTAAGAAAGAAGTGATGGGAAGATCGGTTCATTTTAGTGATTCGGTTCTTTAAATCTCATTCATCAAAATTAGCAAATCTTTTTTGAGTCATTTAGTTCATTTTGTTCCTTTAATAAGATATAATGTTAAATAAATGTTACATTTTCAATAACTAGATCCCCCAACACGTCTACATACACAAACTTTCACTATAGTTCCAATAATTTATATTTATATATAAAAATTATAAAATATAATTATAAAAATATTTATAAATTTATATATGTATATATAACTGCATAGCGTATATGGGAGTCACGTGACAAAAGAACGAACGACTTGGACAAGAAGAGTCAAGAGGTAAACTACTCGATTTTGTTTCCTGTACATACCCTATGGAGATTTTGCGATGCTTTGCTAATGAGCGTCCAGTGGAAAATGAACAAATCACTCTTTAAGACTACAAGTTCTTCTAAGTCACGTTGAACAACTCATCAATTTTAGAAAAGTATAGATTCATTTTCTAATAACTGAAGTTTTGGTAACTATCTCCAGCTGCAAGGCAGTCTCAGAAAATTACCATATAATGAGGAGGGAGGCAGATACAAGCGCGGATAAAATTTAATTGCTTCACGAATATGCAAAGCAAAGAAACAAGACAATGAAACCATACACCAAATAACATAAATCAGAACCTGAGCACGTGTAACATTGAGACCCAACATGGCAGGAACAATCATGGAGAAACAAACGAAAGTCAAAGAGTGCAATGAAGATGAGGTATGTATACACAAGTGTGGAAAGACATTTAAAATGACATGACAGTGTAGTGGCTGTGTGTTTAGTATGTTTGGAATGAGTTTTATGATCTGGGAAAATCTTTTTTTTATTTCAATAAAAAAACAAAAAACAACAGCCAAGTTTTACTAGCGATACCACTGAGACCAATTAGGCCTTTTGGAAATTTGACTGCCTCTGGAGCAGAGACCACAGGCTAGCACTGCTGTTTTAATTAGTCATTGTGAACCAGTGATGTATACATTAGAAGTGGAGACAAGGGACATCTTAAAGTTGGACTGGATTATTAAGAAGTTGATTACAAAGCAAATCATATGCACCGTATTTTGATTAGCGATCAAATGTATATTTGCAGCAGTATGTAAAAAGCACGCAACAAGGAAAATAAGCAACACTGCATGAGTTGTATGTTTGAGTAGTGTAAGTGTGAGACACAAAAACTATTTTTCCACAAAACTTCTGAGCAATTGACTGAAAAGAACTTCAAACAAAAGTAGGGAAAAATTACCCCAGACTGTGTCATGATCATTATTCGAAAACAAGTGTTTTAGTTTAGTTTTATCAGTGAATAGGAAAAGTGCTGATTAATTGAAATGGGTTGCAGTAAATTAGACAAAATAGCTTTTCCTGAGGAAAAGCATTAGCGCAAGGCAGCACCTAAATCTTTGCAAATCGGCTCGAATATTAGTTCATCCCTCCAGGATTGAATTTTGTGAATATCCAACTAGCTTATCAATATTCAAAGCTATTAATTATTCAAAACTACTGCATTTGAGAGCAGAAGAATCATGTGAGGTCTTTCAAGCAAAAAGGCCTTCCTCGATTCACAATACTGGAATGTTTTTTTATTCTGTAAATTGAACACATTGGTTGTTTAATCGGATGCAGAATGAAGGCCAGTGGAATTCCATCAGTAGCAAATATCAAGTTTCTTACAAAATATGTTTAAATTAAGCACCAGTGGTGCATCACAAGAATCCAGATTCAATCCTGTTTTTGTAGTGTCCTGGTTTGGTCCTGTGTCCACATGGGTTTCAGTTTTCAGCTTTGTTCTATCTCCCAGTAATGCCCAGGGAGGTGAAGTGGTTCCAGTAAATTGCTCTTAGATGTAAGTGTGTGTGTGTGTGTGTGTGTGTGTGTGTGTGTGTGTGTGTGTGTGTGTGTGATCCACCACAACTCTATCATGAAAGCACTTAATAAAGATAAACAAAAGAATAAACATTGGTATGGCATCTACAGGGCCATGGGTCAATGGAATATTTATGAATTTTTAAAGGCGCTCCATTGAGTGTTACATAGGTTGCTGAAAATATTATTTTAATGGTAAAGACACATTCAGGAACAACTCTTGTTTCTCTCTGCAAAATCTGATATATGCTGTATGGACAAAATAATTGGGACACTTGAGCTTTTCCAGTTTTGTGTGTTACCACAAATTTGGAGTCACACAATTGTATAGGATGTCTTTGGCTCAGTAGCATTAGATTTTTCCTTTTTGCTTGAATTAGGAGACCCAAATCTATTCCAGCATGACAATGACCCTCTGCACAAAGAAGATGGAAGATCTAGAGTGGCCTGCTATAGAGTTCTGACCTCAACCCTATTAAACACCTTTGGGATGAATTAAACTTTGGAATTTGACTGCACCCTTGTAGCTGAATGAGCACAACTTTTTACAAGCATAATCATCACAGAAGAGTGGGAATATCCTATTCCACTAATTGTGCAATATGATGTTCTAAACACTCATACTGGTTCACATAACTATAGTTTAATGCAGTGAAATGTTTGCGTAATGAGTTTTCTAATCTGCAATGCCACAAGCTGCTGTGTCTTAGCATGTGTGTGCATGAAACTTGCTGTGATTCTACCAGATGTATTATGGAAGAACTTAACCATATGGTGTAACCATATTCCTCCTACTACCCCAAAAAAGTGTCAATGTTTCGAACAGTTTATGGCAATGTTCTAAGTAATAGAGTTCATTTACACTTAATTTGAGTGACGCCTCCAAATTTATTCCCCATTCATTTGCTTGTATTACACTGTTGTCGTGAGGGATATAAAATTGCACACCCTGAAGCTGATTGAAGAAATTGCATACTGTGTCGGCAGAACAAATAACTATTTTCTCCATTAACCGGTCTTCCAGCCAAAGATAAAAATGCAATACACAGGATACAAATGGCAAATATATTGAAATATTTAAAAGCAAATAAATAATCAGTGTTTAAACATGGATCTACAGAATCTCATCCGTCTCAATCTATTGTATTTACTTCAGCTTCTTTGCCTCCTACATGCTGAATGAGCTCACAGTTTAAACCAATCTTGTCTTCCATTAATAAGAACATTTGATTCCTAAACCAAAGTTTAGGATGCATGTAAATTACTTTATAAACAGAATGTATAAAGTGTATAAAGCAAGTAATATAGTTTATTAACACCTACTACTTAAGAACTGTAATTAAGCAGATGTGTGAAGAGGTGTGAAGATTCAGGTGTATGGGTTTTTATTGAAAATAATGATTAACATTATTTTCTATAATAAAATGCATTTCATAATGATTAATAATTCCCAAACACTTGGTCGTGAGTTGCTACGCAGTCACAAGAACATGGGGGAACTGTCTATATGTATAAAACTGTAAAATTATATTGTGTTTTGACCTTTAAGACATTATTAAAATGTACATACAACACAATTTAATAAATATATAATGCTATACAACTTTGTCAGTTGTGTAAAAAAGGTGTAAATCCCCTGGTGTAATCTGTATAGCATTCTAGCATTCTAGCATTCACAAATTTATTATACTGTTCTTACTCTTTATTTGAACTAGTCTAAGTAAACTGATGTGAACGTGTGCTCCATGATAAAATAGAAATTGTACATGTTTTTTTTCCCCTTGTCAGTTTTAGATGATGCTTCAACACCAGGACAAACACCAACTTATATGGAAACTAGTTCCTATGACTTGTTCATTATGTTTCTATATAACATGTTAAAGATAGTCTACTGGAGGGTAGTCTTCTGAACCATTTCGGTCCCCGTTTCATTGGGAATGCTGTCTTCTCCAATTGCAACTTACTCTGTAAGGGTTTTTTTTCTAATAAATATTTAAAGACAATGTTTGTTTCAGCAAGTCTTTATTTTTTTTATGACCCTTGTAAAATAACTTTCCTACATAAACCAATGTAAATACAAGGTCATGCATAGTTGTCATATAAAATGTCAAAAGGAATCCCAAACAGTCAATAACTGAGATTTACAAAAGGCTAAAATCAAGTTGCAAAGAATAGCTTGCATGTTGGAAAATAGTCACGCCAACCTCCTGTACATTCCATAACATTTCTCTCCAGCATTCATGGACCGTGTAACCACTAACCTCAACCCTAACCTTAGACTCACGTCACAAGATTTTTGTTCATTTCTACAATCCTTGGAAGCAAGCTGTAAAAGCGGCATCAAGCTTTACAGTCTGTTCGTGTCCTTGAGAGGAGGCCAGGGGACAAATTGAATTTGATAAACTCTGCTAGGTGCCACGAGCCATTTTCACTTCTGCCTTTAAAGGTTTTCCTAGCCCGAGTTCATTGCACAACTTCCTAACAGCACACAAAGCAAATTAAACGCTTTGTCAGAGCGGTGATGTGCTAGCGGTGAAAGCCTCGCAGCTCCCAGGAACCAAAGAGAAACCAAGAGAAACCAAGAAGCACAAAGAGAAATTGGTTGATATTGGGTAAAACTGCCCAGAAGTGGGAAAATGGAGAATTAATAGCAGGCAGAATCAGTTTATCTAAGTGCTGCATGGCATCAAAGATCCTGCTCAATTCAAAAGACATTTTAACATGATAATGGGCAGCCCATTGGACTAAAGCAATTATGTTCCATTTGTGGCAGTGGCACTAGAATCAATAGCAGCTCTCAAGGTGGAGATGTAACACTCGCTGAAAAGACAAGCCCAAATTTAAATAATGACCATATAATTGCTAAATAATTGGCAAATAAAAAGGCAGAGTTTTCAACTCTAATAGTCTCTTCCATAGTGATTTTTTTTATCTGAAAAAGTCAAGATATTGCAAAACTCTAAATCTTTTCAACTGAAGGTCTTAAATGGAGGAGCACATCTTCTCAGAAATTATTGTGTCCATGGTGCAAGACTCAATATTTAAAAAAATTACCTATGAAGTGAAAACTCTCTATTGTGTAGCTTTAATGTGGAGTATATTGACTTGCCTTAAAGTTTTTCATGAAAATATTGACATTTGTGTTTGGAGAACATGGTGTGCATTATCATACTATGTAAATCTATCTATGTGCTTACTGCATCTAAGCTTACTGCACCACAGATCTCCCTGTGGCCAGGTGTTGTCAGGTGTCCACAATCTTTTGTCCATATATTGTAGTATATACATGGATGGAGCTGGAGCATGATTGATCTTACATTTTGTCTCTTACTGCTCTGTGTGCAGGCATTAAATAAATTATAACATCATCCAAATCCAGAGCGTGAACACTGATGAAGGGTGAGTCAAATCAGGTCAGAGAAAACCAAAGATCATATATTGGTTTTCTCTGACTTTCTTCTTTCAGCCTCTTCCGTTAGGTGTCGCCGCAGCAGATCTGTTTCCATACTACTCTGTCCTCTACATCTGCCTCTTCCAAACCAACCACCTGCATGTCTTCTCTCACCACATTCATAAACTTCCTTCTAGTCCTTCCTCTTTTTCTCCTTCCTGGTGGCTCCATCCTCAGAAGTTTTCTACCAATATACCCCATGTCTCTCCTCTGCACATGACCAAAACCTCTCAATCGTGCTTCACTCACCTTGTCTCCTAAAATGTTCCTCTAATAAACTAATTTCTAATCCTGTCCATCGTCGTCACTCCCAAATGAAATCGCAGCATCTTCAGCTCTGCCACCTCCAGTTCCACCTCCTGTCTTTGTGTCAATAACGATTTATATATTTTTTTATCACATAAAAAAATCTAATTCAACACTATATTTACATTCCTTTTGTCATCTCTCTATGCTAGGAGTTAATGCTCATAACGAAAAATCAAACAGATACATGTGAATAATAGCACAGACACTCCATGTGAACGTATAAATACGTTCGAATTTGAGATTTTACTTCTCTCTGTTATCAATCCATGGAAATTCTGTTTAACGACCAATTTTATTGGATTTCCGGATGGCTTGCGGTATTTTCCTTCTATTTCAACTGACATTTTTTGTAGGTTTTTCTTTTCTGGTATGTTTTCTCTTGTTCCTTTTTTTTCCTTGCATTTGTTTCTCCCTCTTACGGGAATGGCTTTAAAATTCCAAAATGCAGCCTCACTGTAAACAAAGTGCTTTTGTCCTCCACAGAGAGAGGAGACTAGAGGATGGTATGACAATCTATTGCTCGCTGCATTTTCCAAACAAGCGCTGTGTGTATGGGAATTGAGCCCCAGCATGTAAATAACGTATCCCAATTTAGACCAATTTACACTCACTTATGATGCAGTACACTGTCTTGGTTTACTTTAGTCCAGCTGTGTTCATAGAATACCAGTGGAGGGGAACGTGGCTGTCAGTGTTTAGAGGAATATCGATTATAGAAGAAAATCTTTGCACGAGTAAAATCTATTATCATAATTATCAGAAATAACATAACTGCTAATTTAAAAGTATTTTGTACACTATACAGAAATGTTCTTCTTTTTTTTTGTCAATAAGGATTTTTTTTTTGTACTAAGAAAATGACAACAAAAAAATGATTATTTGTAATTGACTACCACCTAGTGGCTCAAACTGGAATTGCTAGCCACAAAATAATGTACAAAATTCACATAAATGATTGAAATAATCGTCTTAGAGTGTTTGTAAACTAAAATATGGTTACCTGCCATATGTGGTTCTTTTCCAAACTGTTACCACAAAGCTGGAGCCATTTAGGTCTTTAGATGAGCTATAATAAAATTTTGCATTCACTTGAACTCGTAAACCCAAACCTGTTCCAGCATGGCAATGCCCTTTTGCACACAGTGAGCTCCTTGAAGATCTTGTTTAATGCTTTGGAAAGGAAGATCTTAAGTGGTCTGCTCTAGAGCTCTAATCTCATCCCTACCAAACACCTTTGGGATAAATTGGAATGCTGACTGCACCCCAGGTCTCCTCAACTACATCAGTACCTGCCTTTTATAATACCCGTATGGCTGATGAACACAAATATCCATAAGCACACTCCAAAATCTAGTGGAACCAGTGCAGTCCTTTTATCAGCAGAATGCCTGGGAGGAAGCAGCAAGGATGGTGATGCAATAAACAAGCTTGTCAAGCTGATCAAAAAGGATGGCTCTACCATGAGTTACAGGAGCTTATCTGATGGATCAGACCACACAAGCCAGCCCTCACTTCCTATGTGCATCAGTTAGCCTCGGCTGGCAATGACCCTGTCACTGGATTGGCACTGTTCCTTCCTTTTAAACGATACTGACCACTGCATACTGGGAACATCCCACAAGAGCTGCAGTTTTGGAAATGCTCTGACCCAGTTGTATAACCATTACAATTTGGCTCTTGTCAAACTCACTCAAATCCTTACTCAAATTCTCAAGTTTTCCTGCTTCTAACAAATCAACTTTGCGATGAAATTTTCACAAAAACTCCAGACCTATGAAAAGCTGAAGATATTGTTAAGGTCTGCACAGCTTCTCCTAATTAAGACAGTGAGATCTGTAACACCTGGGAGACTCCTTACTCTTTTTATCCTAAACATTCATTGTGCCAGATGTTGGAAGTGTCTAGAGTGTGCCACATTTTGCCCACTTTTCTTAATGGATTTCATAGAATAATTCAAGCTGTTCGTTGTTTGAAATCCTTCAGAGAAAAAATTATATGCAATGTTTTATTTCTTCCAGCAGAGGTCAGTGTTCACTCTTATACCACTGGCCCATGCAACCAAGTAACTTAAATATCTGTTCTCAATATTCTCACGTGTACATTTTTTTATTTTATTTTTTTATTTACTTGCCCCATTGTGCAACAACAAACAGCTTGCATATAATGAAATAAAATATAGAAAAATATAATAAACAAATACTAAAATATTGTAGGTTAAAAAAATGTGTTTATGAAAAATGTAGCTGGCACTATATAAAGAATCTGTACAGTGTGTAATATGATTTTAATGGTACAGAGTACAGCAAATGTGTGTGTGCCTGAGTGTAGGTTAGGAATATGTTGACTCTTTCAAGTGTCCGTGTTCAACGACTTCACCTTCTACACAAAGCCCCACTATTCCATTCCCCCAACATAATATTGTATGTAATAGTATAATATATGTAATGTTCGAGTTAGTTCATTTACATTTTTTTCTGTAGCAGACTGGGCCTGGAATAACGTTGTTTTGTTTCACTCTGTGGTGTACTCTATGTTTGAAATGACAATAAAAGCACTAGACTTTATTTATACTACACTTTAAGGCAAAAAAAGACCTTACATTGAAATCTATGGGTTTTTAACTCTTTACTGTATCCAAGCTTTAAGATTTAAAAAAAATTGTCTAGGAGGGTCCTGTTTCACTGTATAAAACATGTAGGAGTAGGTATGTAGAGGAAGTGAAAATAAACAACACTCGGATGGAGAAATTAACTGCGTTATCAGATGCAGGTGTCCTGCCAGAAACCCTGGTTTTCTAATTCCAGAGACTGTGCATCTCTTCTGTTTATTTCAGACAGAACAAACAAACAAAAGATCTCTGTTAAGCATATAAGCAAGTTCCACCCCTGTCAGACAAAAACAGCATTCTGAGGCGAAATTGAGCACAAAACTGAATTGGAACCTGCAGTCCACCAATAGAACCAGATTATTGGGATTATGTTTACTGTCTTTGTACCATGTTTTGTCTTTACATGATCAGGTTATGGTCTTTTCTGGGGGGGTTTTAGGTTGTTTTTTTTTATTTGCACAATTAATATAAATTTCTGCACTGGCATCTGTTTGCTCACCTTTCAGGTGTAAACTTATAGTATTATATTATATTATACTATATTATAGTTATACTTATTATAATTATATTTGATCATTTACAATATATTCACTTACCTTTTGTTTTAAATAATGACCATAAGATTCATCTGTGCTTTTTGAATATCTCATACCACATTTAGTCCTCGTTGGGTGCTTGTGGAGATTTGTGCTCATTCAGCCACAAAGGAAGAAGTAATGTACTGATGTAGGGTGAGGAGGTCTGGGATGCAGTCAACTTTCACATTCATCCCAAATGTGTTCAATAAGGTTGAAGTTAGAGCTCTTGGCAGACCACTTAAGATCTTCCACTCAAATCAAGTCAAGTGGCTTTTATTGTTATTTCTACTATACACAGTGGTACACAGTAAAAATGAGACAACGTTCCTCTAGAACCCCGGTGCAACCCATGTAAACCATATCTTCCTGGAGCTGGCTTTGTGGAGCATTTTTATGCTGGAACAGGGAACAGAAAAGGAAAGTTTTTTTTACTGCATCCAAAGACATCCTATACAGTTGTGTGCCTTCAACTTTGCATTAACAGTTTGCACTAACAGATCCACACATGGCTGGAAATGTCAGGTGTTCCTTTTATCCATATAGTGTATTTAAATAAATATAACATACAATAATTAGCATTAGGAGTGCATGTAAAGCTGCTTCTTATACTGTTTTCAGTTTGCTAACAATTACTATATATACCAAATATATATAGCATATAATAACAGTGTTACCACAACTACGTTATTACTAAGCATGTAAATAAAACACAAGCTCCATAGGTGGCCATCATGTGTTCAGGAACCACTCAAATATTTCTCAGGGTAGAAAGTGATCATTTTCTCGACTTGTTTTCTCATCAATAAGGCATTTAGCGGTGAACAAATACAGACTAATTCAACTAATGTTTTTGGTAAACAGGTCCAGATTTACAGTAAAATATAGTTTATAATCTTGTATAAGCTTCGTGTAAAGAGCCGATTCAGCAGACCTCTTTGTACTTTAGCCTACTTTTTCTTTTGCACACAGGCATCTGGGGAACAATGGCCTGGGTGACCTTCTGTCATAAAAGACTCATGCTGTGGGTTTTATCACCAGATTTGCATGTGTTTATTCAGGTTTCAAGGACAATGAGACTCTTCAATGCTCTTTAAGACGTGTTGATGGTGTATTAGTTGATAGCAAATGTGACAGCAGTGTTTTGGGTAATAATGTAGAGGAGCTGTGAGAAGGTTGGAGAAAGCTGAAATAACAGTAATCAGTACATTTGGGGATACAAAAAGTGTAATGAATCTCTGAAAATAAGTGAAAGAGAATTACCTGAATTTCCCACCACAACAACCCCCATCTAAATTCTTACAGTATGATGTGGAATTTATTTGTTCATTAATGCAGCAAAATAGTAGTATAGAAAGATTAATCAAAGTCATTAGATAAAAAATTTTTTAACTCAGTCATTCTTTAGGCAAAGTTTTTTTCCACACTCCCTTATATGAAATCCCTTACCTTATCTGGTATTTAGGTTACTGGGTTTTAGAGTAAAACAGAGATAAGAAGTGCCAGGAAGTGTCAGTGTCCTCCCCATTTATATCCAGCAAATATCTTGGCTTTTTTACAGTGGCAGTACATTCTCTTTCTCTCTAATGTATCTATAAATATATATAGCAAGTTTGTTTAGTCTCTGCTTTGCACTTTGTAAGCTTTTTTATTCTCATTATTAAACTTGAAAACATACACAACAATGCTAGTACAAAAAGGAACTAGAAAACTAGCGTAGTATCACTGTGGCTACTCACTCCGTACCGGAAATAAGATGTGTTTTTCACAATAAAAATGCTAAAGAATCCATGGTGCTAAAGTTAACCGCTAACCAGAAAGTGGCTAGTGGCTAATGCTAGCACTATGCATTATTTAGCATTATATGTCCAGCTTTCAAGAATATCTTTTAATAGGAGAAAATCCGGCATGCAATTTTATTTTGCATTTCTTCGCCCTAACGGATTCAAAATCAAATTGAAATGAACCATGACTTAAAATCTGAGTTAGATACTAAACCATGAATTTTGTGTACAGTTACACCCTTATATATATATATATATATATATATATATATATATATATATATATATATATATATATATATATATATATATATATATATAATTTGTAATCCATTCGAGATGCATAGTAATACATTAGTTGTGGTAACACTGTTACTATATGCTTTATGATAACACTATTAATTATAATAATATTATATAATATGAAGATGAAGAATGCAGCCTATTATTATTATTATTATTATTATTATTATTATTATTATTATTATTATTATTAATATTATACCACGAAAGTGTCACTGTTTTCAAAAAGCGCTTTTAGATTTGTGTATTGTTCAAATTCAGTGATGAGGAGTGGCCTGCCTCTCATTATGCACAGTGAAGGCTTAGTTCACTCCACACAGTGTATCACTTATGTTGTTCTGGCCTGGATTTAAGAGCTTGGTGTGGAATTACACAGCGGTTGCTCTGAAAATGCACTCTCCTTCCCCAGTGGTCAGTTTCAGCTCACAGCTCAATAACAGTTTTGTGTCCATGAGCTTCACTTTCTTAGGCTGCTACATTAGAGAATATAAAGAGTAATATATATTAAACCGGTCATTTTGTGGTTCTTTTATTGTAAGATCTTCAGGAATGTTTTATCTACATCTTGCCAGACAACTTTTTTCTTTGCCTTTGGCTGTTTACTCAACTCAAACAGACCTTAAAGATTGTTAAGGACAGGCCACATGTCCCTCTTTGTTTTGCATGAGGAAGCAGAGATAAACAAAAGAAAAGCCAGAGGCTACATTCCTGAATATTGAACTACAGACCAATTTACAAATTCCCCAAACCTGTTGCCCAGAGACAAAGAGCTTTCGACACTGCTATTTTAGCCTTGGCTCTTATCAGCTATTTAAAGTATTTTCAGGGCAGTAAATCTGCCTGTCATTCTCTTCTCATCTTATCAGTTAGAGCTGTTAGGAAGTTAGGGGAGTTAGGAAACTAAATTCCTGACTTTGTTGTGCATCTAAAGAAAAGCAGCACATATAGATTTACACAATCATTTTGTATATTTGTAACAGCAATACATTTTAAATCAAGTGATAATAAAAGAGTAATACATCTAACTAATCCTTAGGTCATAAAATAGCTTCATACTTTTGCTATATAATAGATATACAAAAGAACAAGGTGAACATCTTGCTAAAACAACATTATTACTTTATATGTGTTTACACTGTATACACACACACACTCTTATTAGACTATATTTTTAAGATTGCTCTGCTTAACCACTCAGATGTTTTTGTTTAAGCACTGTTTAACTTCAAGTCAGGGCAGACTAGGCCTGGAATGGGAGGTTAAAAATGTACACGAGTGTGTATACAAACCTTTATCTCTCTCTCTCTCTCTCTCTCTCTCTCTCTCTCTCTCTTTAATTTGATTCAATTCAGGATAAATTAGGATATCTTACATGGCCAGTGTTTTTGTTGTTGTTGTTGTTGTAATAGTAATAATCATTTATGATCATCATCTTTATCATGATAATTCCTTTGTATACTTTTTACATTGTTCAGCCTACACAAGGTAGCAGAGGTGTCTGGGGTCTATCCCAGGAGACTCCGAGTGCCAAATGAATACAGGTAACAATCGCACACGCACACTACTGATATATTCTGGAAATAGAAATCAGGGAAATCTCCAAAGCAACCCAGCACCCCAACTCCGAAGGTGCAAAGCAAATAAACTAACCCTTAAGAAACTAATTTCAATAGAGGTTTTATTAGTCAGAGTAGCAATTATTATTAGTAGTAGTAGTAGTGGTGGTGGTGATTATTATTATTGTTAGTGGTGGTGGTAGTGGTAGTAATTATTGTTATTATTAGTAGTAGTGGTGGTAGTGGTGGTAGTGGTGGTGATTATTATTATTATTATTATTAGTAGTAGTGGTAGTAGTAGTAATTATTATTATTATTAGTAGTAGTAGTAGTAGTAGTAGTGGTAGTAGTAGTAATTATTGTTATTATTGTTGTTATTATTAGTAGTAGTCGTAGTAATTATTATTATTATTAGTAGTAGTAGTAGTAGTAGCTATTATTGTTGTTATTATTATTAGTAGTAGTAGTAGTAATTATTATTATTAGTAGTTGTTGCTGTTAAACACGTGTAAAAGCACGTAGCGTTGTGCTGAACAAAGCCCACCAGTCCTGTCCATTATTAATCGTTTATACGTTTCTGATTATAGAAAACAAATCAACCGGAAGTACTTTGTCTGCTGCATTTTTTTCGGAAATCCCCTGTAAAAACAAAGTACACCAAAGCTTCATTTTTTAGTTTCAGTTTCAACTTGACGTAACTGAAAAAAGGGCGTGGGTTTTTTTTTCTCTCTAGATAAAACTCCTGTCAACGCTGCTGCGTGCTTCAGCTGCCTCATTCAGCGGTTCACCCTGAGCAATAACCAGAAGGTCTCTCAGCTCATCTGCGACGCTTCCTACAATGAATGCACGCATTTGGACTTTCTGTGTGGCGTTTCTCAGCGTGCTCAGCTTGTCTTTATGTCTCCAAAGGACATATTACATAGCGATCCGTGAGGAGGACTGGGATTATGCACCAAGTGGACTCAATGTGATCAGTGGCGTTCCAATCAAAAGTGACCCGTAAGTTCAAGAGTACTGTATTCAAAAACCTCGATTAGAATGTCAATAGACCTTGTTGAACTACTACAGACATCAATACGACATTGCAAATGATCTCAAATTACTCTTTTTTTTTAAGTGCACTTGGGATTTCTACTATTTCATGTTGGACAGTTGTATATAGAGTGTTTTTGTAGTAAGATAAGAAGGTCAAGTGTGTTGTATGGAGATCTGATTACAGTATCAATGGACATCATTGTTCTACTGCTGCTGGTTATTCTCAATAGACATCATTGTGCATTTACATGTTGTATATGTTGTATGATGTAAATATGGCAGATGCATTTAGTGCTTTCGTAGTGATGATTTCATATACGAAGATTTTTCTCATGCATGAGTTTGCATGCATCCACCTCTTACCCCCTGTATATCTTCAGTTCAAGTCGAGTGAATTTGTCATTGCCCTATAAAGCTTATATACAGGGGAATGCAATGTCAATCCTCAATGACTATGGAGCAACACTTCATTATGCAAGACTTAATGTGTTGGACTTCTGATTGGAAGGTTGTGAGTTTAAATGCACTGTTTAACTCCCAACTGCTCACTTGTGTACATAAGAATTGTAAGTCGTAAAAACGTAAAATGTCGTCAAACTTCACCAAATGTCAAACTTTCCAAGTGCAAGAGTACTACATACACAGAACATGGGCAAATCTGGGAGCAAAAATAACTTCCATAATCATAAAACGTGTACAGTAGTATTTTGTGTTGTCGTTTGATTTACAGTGACGATTAGGACCGACATTGTAGATTTACAGAAAATCTGCATACATTTAGACTGCAAAATGCTGCAGAATGAACATTTCCTGAGATGAAATGATTAGTCAGTTCTGCTTGGGAATCCACCCTTTATGTACAAATCAATAGTATTAATGTGAGATTATCTACTGAAGATTTTTTTAGGAAGTGATATCTTAAAACTAACATTGGACCATGTATAACAACAGACAAGAGAATGGAGACATGAACATGAAGCTCTAAGTAGATGTAGTCTCAGGGGTGAATAGACAGTTTCTTATGAACTGTATGTAAATTTGATGTCATAACGTCAGCTGTAGTTTCAGTTTGGTTATGGAAATTGTGATCAAACCTTTCATTTCCTGTTTTTGCTTCTGCTGATGATTTATCTAACAAATAACATCTAGTGGTGATTGGAAAATGCGAATGATCAGGATGTAAACGGTTTCACAGTGATTATAACATCAGCTGTAACTGTAAGTAGTTAAAAAACATGACCCATTAAGAAGTAATACGTTGTCAAATTGATGTGGCAGAAGATAAAATCACTTCAGGATAGGCCTTTAGAAGAAAAGAATGTATTTTTCCCATTATTTTTTCCCAATACAGAACGTCTATTTTTAATATTTATATTCCTTTTATGTAAAAATCATCATGTTTACATTGTTTTCAGTCTGGAAAAGAGCCCCGCCCATAAAGATACGTACTGTAGACCACAAAACACCTCAGGGGTTTCCTAAGGTAATGAGGGTCGTTAAGTCAGACAGTAGCATCAGAGAAGGAATTCAAAGCACATCTGGTACAAAATACCAAAATTTATTAACACATGAATACAAAACTGTGAGTGAGCAGTGAATGCATGATAATCCTTAACCCTGATCCATACCCATGTCTTTTGTAGCTTTCCATGGCCTGACCATATGAAGTTATTTACATTTCAATAAAAAAAAAGAAAATCTGTTTTGAAAGTGAAAGAATGGAAAACGGGTTAACATTCGAATGGCGCACATGTTGAATGCCTGAGAACATTTCTGATGCTAATGAGCACTTTGAATAGAATCTTGGGGTGGTGTCAGGTTCTCCAATCTTGTATTAGCAGACACCTGGGGTGCAGTCGGCATTCCAATTCATCCCAAATGTGTTCAAGAGTAACGAGGTCATAGCTCTATGTCACTCACGAACTTCCACTCCAACCCATGTAAACCGTATCTACATGGAGATGAAATTGTCCTACAAAAACATGTCTGAGTCTCCTAGTTTATGTGAAGAAAAATCAATAATTTTTTTTTTTTTTTTTTTACTCTGTAGTAATGATGGACAACACATTTATGACAATTTTTTCATCTTTTTGTTACTTCTCTCATCTCTAAAGGCATGCCTCCGTGTTTCTGGATGCTGGTCCAACCCGGATCGGTAGAGTGTACAAAAAAGCAGTCTTTAAGCAGTACACAAGTGAGAGTTTCTCCACCGAGATCCCTAAGCCAGATTGGCTGGGCTTCCTCGGACCTGTGATCCGTGCAGAAGTGGGTGATGTCATCATAGTTCACATGAAGAACTTTGCATCACGCAATTATTCCATCCATCCTCATGGTGTCTTCTATGAAAAGGATTCCGAAGGTAGGGTTATTGTTTTTTAGCTAAAATGTTTTAATCAAACATAGAAGCTGCGGAATTGACTCCAAATGACTTGTTGTGGACAAACAAACACACATATATAAAATATTAATTTTGATTTTGGTGACCAAAAATCAAGATACAGTATGAAAAAAAAAATCTCTCAAACAAGTACCATTTATTGGACTTTTATTGTTTGTCTAGTGGACAAAGTTCACTATAAAACACAAGATTTATTCCCCATTGGCTGTTATAATAACCTTTACTCTTCTGGGAATATGTTCCACAAGATTTTGGAGTGTGCTTTGGAGATTTGTGCTCATTCAGCTGTAGGAGGCCTGGGGTGCAGTCAGTATTCAAATTCATTCCAAAGGTGTTCATTAGGGATTTGATCAGTGATCTCTAGCAGACCACTACAGGTATTCCACTCCAACCCATGTAAACCATATCTTCATGGAGCTGTGCACAGGGGCATTGTCATGCTGGAACAGGATTGGGTCTCCTAGTTCAAGTAAAGGGAAAATTTGCACCATCCAACCCCAAACTAAACAATAGTGTACCTCAAAGTTTGTGGTAAGAGTTTGGGGAAGGACCATATATGGCTGAAAAGTCAAGTGTCCCAATAGTTTTGTCATATACATTGTTATAGTGTATATAAATCACCTAAATCTCAGATCTGCTTACTTTGCTAATTTCCTTTAACCATCCCCGGGTCGTTAGGTCGACATCGTCACTTATCAGATCAGCAGAGTGTGTTTGAGTGCACGTCTGCATTTTGCTTGCCATGCAACAACCAGCGGCATCGGAAGTTGTGAGACACTTAATTTCAACTATGGTGTGACCAAGAACAAGCGAGGCTAAGCATGAATACCTTTTGTGCTTTTAGTGCTAATGTTTTTATATTGATTGTGCTTCCTCTCACAAAGTTCAGCTTATTTCTGTCGACTCATTTGTTATTTAAAAAAAGACAATGAATTGCTTAAAAAATAAATTTTAAACAGAACCAGTTTAGTAGTTCTATTCAATGTAAAAGGGGCATGAGAGTAAAGCCCTACAAGCTGCAGAATGTTCAAAAACATGAAATATTTTGAAAGTAAATTCAAGTGAAGGTCAGTCTGATTTCAAATGTGTATCTAACATTGTCTAATTATGCTCTATTATGCTGAATCTAATCTAATCTAATCTTATGCTCTATTAACTACTGTATCACTGTATCATGCATGTATACACATGTTTGGCAGAGAAAGGACACTAATATATAATATAATATAATATAAGACTATATATAAAATATATAATATACCATTCATCTACATTTGTGTAATAATTCCCCTTTTATTTGTCAGCATGAACAGTACAATGTGCAGTAAAATGCTATTAACTACTAACATAAAATTAACTACAAAATAGAAAGGATAAGACTTGGAGGCATTTTTTTGGAATTAGAAAAAAATGGAATTTACAATATATATTTATATTATATCAATTTATATTATATATTAAAGTAAAATCAAAAATGCATTTTCTTTTATGAAGCAGAATTTACATTTCAGAAAGCAGAAACAATATGACTCATTTTGAGTACTCGTAAAAAATGTAAAATATTATTTATAGTCATATTGATAATAATTATTATTATTATTATTATGCAAAGTTGCCCAGAGGTCCTTTTTACCACAATATACTTTTTAATAAAGTCAACTTTATTAAGACTTATAGACAGACTTCTAAGCTGCTTTATCATCTTCAAGAACTGCTGATTCTGCATGTTAGACAAAATAAATGGGTGACAGGTTAAAGGAAAATAACAGTTCCTGTGTTATTTGTGGGGGTCATCATTTGGAACTACTTGTCCCAGTAGAATCACTGCAAAGTTTTTTTTTTTTTGCCTATTCACCATTATCCTATGTTCAAACATGTCTGTCCAAAAGAGAGAAGTAGGAAATGGTAGTAGCTTAGTGGTTAAGAAGGTCATGAGTTCCCATTTCCTGCTGGACACTCTCATGTGCCCAGCAACCCCACCCACACATACCCCACCAACCTGTATGTAGATGTGGTGTAGAAAAGGTTAGGTACTCCTATGTTAGACAGCTCTCTCTCCAAATAAGGGTATTCCCTCATAGCTTCTTCCAGAAACTTGTAAAATTTATGTCAAGCAACAGACAAAAGGTCTTCCCTCGTTATGCTGTAAGTGTTTATGCTGCTTATGCTGTATATTTGTTCCATGCCTGGTTGTATATTTTTTATTTTGTTACAATAGTGAAACAGTGTGTTTATAGTGTGAAACATTGATGAAAATACATTACATAGAAAGTTACAGATATTGACCTACTTGGTCAGCTCCTATTGCAACATTTCACCTTGGCCGTTATGACAACAAAATCTTGTTGGCAGTGGTGCTAAAGTTCAATCCAGTCTGTAATTCCATAAAAGATTTCGAAATCAGGGAATTTCAGTTTAAAGGGAGACTCCAACGACGCCAAGAAGCATGTTTTAAAGGAATACCAAACAGAAAATCCAAACAACTGGCATTTCCTGGAAGTCATACGGCAGACATGTAGTATTACAAACACACCAAGAAAAGCTCAAGGCTGCAAAAATATGCATCTGGCACTCAGCTCAACAAAAGTAGTATGACACAACCCAGATCATATTTCACATTTCCAGTAAGCCAGGTTGTGGGTCTACGTTGTGGGGTTATCAAGGTTAAGATCAATATTTACTTTACCCAGCTGATATAGGACACTCTGTAGCCAAGTAGATTCTCCCTAATCAATTTCACATGAAAGATTCATCACAAATGTGTCCAAGACTCCTGACTATGTTTTAAAGTTCCAGGAATTTAGCGATTGAAACTTTGAGGAACCTCAAATATAGCACTAAAACTTTTAGAGCTTTTATTGATTATTGCATTAATGCAAGCATATTTCAGTAGGTATGAGTAGATATGAGATATCAGAAGAGTTCGGTGATAAATGTTTTTTACACATATTTATATTATATATAGTATTTTTTATACATATTCATAGTAAATTGCCAGTCCACAATTAGTTAAAGTTACAATCGAAAACCTGATGGGTTTAATAGTTATAATGAGAATTATATTGGATGTACTGGAAAATTACTAGTAATGCGTGTGAGTGTCTATTGTAATCTGTTGTTTTCTATTCGGGATACATTATGTCTTTAAGTCTAGTTGACACTATTAAGGACTAAAAAATGTGTAACCTCTACACTTGGTAACTTGTTGGTATCTACTGGATATCAGTAGGGACCATTAGGACATCTTTAAGCATCCAGACTCCAAAAAGTAATATAGTGGAATTCTTTGGTCTGAGGATAATGATTTAATGATGTTCACCAGCACATTATGTGCTGAAAACTATTGTGATGGTTATAGTAGTATTATAATGGGGTAGTGAAAACCATTAGAATTTGTGTGTAATATTTATATATATATATATATATATAATAGACATGATATATATAGAGAGAGAGAGAGAGAGAGAGAGAGAGAGAGAGAGAGAGAGAGATCATGTCTTTTAACTGCATTATTAATGTTTCAAAACTCCTAAATAAATAGATGTAATATAGATTTTATATTTTATAAATCTGGATGTACTACTCTAAAGTCAACTCTAGGTCAACTCTAATCCTGTATTATAGCATAAAATCCTGCTTTTTTAAAACCCACGCTTGGTTGTTTTTTTCATCATGAAACTTTGTTTTCGACATGTACTGTATTATGTAACTGTTTTCACGGGGTTCCCTCTTACGGATTCAAGCGTACCTTCAGGGGTCTTTCTTTGAAGGGGATTCCCTATTTAGATCACGTGTGTTTAGCAGGTATTGGTTTCCTGTGAGAAAGCCTCAGCAATGTGTTGTTTAAAGACTTGTATATCTTCAACAAAAATCATTCTATTTAAAAAATGTTTAATGTTAATAAATCGTGACCCATAGTTGTTGTTTTTTTTTTTTTTTGTATTGTTAAACTGAACAAATCTAGTTTGAATTAAGTTGAATTATGTGCATGGCTAGCTAATGCTATGCTAAGAGGTTTTCCCCTACTGTGTAGCTTAAATCAAAATGCACAAACTTCCTTTTTCAAGTCTATTTTTGTCTTGGCAGTTAATGCTAGGAATGCATTTACATTCACAAAATGGTGTACTGTTTAGTCAAGATTCAACAAGCTAATAAAGTATGTCATGAGTGCTGCTTTGTTGTCGAAACCGTGAGTAGCCATGTAACTGTAACTTCCTAAGTTTGAATAGGAATTGTGAGTCCAGGAGGCCAAAAGCATTCACGTTCTCTAAATTACAGGAAGTTGCTTAACCTCAATGTTTGCTGTTTACCAGGCGCCCTGTATCCAGATAGAACATCTGGTCGGTATAAAAAAGATGATGCTGTGGGTCCTGGTGAATCCTATACATACACTTGGAAAGTGACTCAAGAGTTTGCACCAACCGAATCTGACCCCACCTGCCTGACATGGATCTACCACTCCCATGTGGATGCACCTAGAGACATTGCGTCAGGACTTATCGGGGTTCTACTCACCTGCAATAAAGGTCAATTATAAGGATAAACTTACCAAAAAACATATTAAAGACATAAACATACATGCTTTAACAGGTTATATGTCTATTTTTCTTCTATCAGGTACTCTGGACCACTCTGGAATTCGACGATCTGATGTGGATCAGGAATTCTTCCTGATGTTTAGTGTGGTAGATGAAAATCTGAGTTGGTATATGGATGCAAACATTCACAGGTTCAGCCCTGAGGCTGTGCATCTTAAAGACGATGAGGATTTTCAGGAGTCCAACCTCATGCACTGTAAGCAGTGTTTAATTCTTTGTTGTTTTTTTTTTTTTTTCTTACAAAAGTGTCCTGTGTTAAAATCAGATTAGAAAGGGTAAAGATGAGTAAATACTTTCAATACTTGTTTTAATGTGGGGAATTTTTACTTTACCACAGAACAATGAAAACAAGATGGTTTCACTTCCCTGAACGTTTCTTTTCTCTTTCTTCAGCAATCAACGGTTACGTTTATGGTAACCTCCCACCGTTAAATGTCTGCCTCGGACGCACCGTGTCTTGGCATCTGTTTGGCATCGGCAACGAAGTAGATATTCATTCTGCCTACTTTCATGGGCACACCCTGCTCGAGCGTGGTCACCGCACTGATGTGCTCAGCCTATTTCCTGCCACTTTTGTCACAGCAAAAATGGTTCCCATGACAACAGGAAAGTGGATGTTAAGTTGCCAGGTTAATGACCATATGCAAGGTATTACTTTAAATTGTCTTTAAATATATTTAAATGACTTATGACTTCACTTTTTCCCCCTTATTTTAAAATAAGTGTAGTTTAGTGTAAAGCAGTGACACGATCTATATCAGTATCTTTTCAATGCTCCACATATACAGTATCTGGAGTCAGATCTAAAGCTGAGGTGTGGAATAACTTTTGCAAATCATGCAATATTTTTTTTATTTGTCCTGCAGACTTCATATCTGTATCAATGAGCATTTAATTACAATTGCATGACATTAAAAACATAATTTTTTGGGGTGTTGCATGCAATCCAAGTTTTCATGCATATCAAATTGTGAATCTTGAAAGATTCCAATGTGTGTAAAATATGCGTGTTTATGTGGAAGTACATGTTTTTAACATGTATGTACACAGAACATCACCTTACCCCACTTTTCCTTTCTTTCTGTTCGTCGTTCATGACGAGTAGCAGGTATGCAGGGCTTCTTTAATGTGTCTGTGTGTGAGAAGGGCGATACTGCACCCACAGCGCCTCCTGGCCGTGAGAGACATTTCTTCATTGCTGCTCAGGAGGAGATTTGGAATTACGCCCCCTCTGGAATTAACAGTTTCACAAATGAACTGCTGGATAAGGAAGGAAGGTGACTATATATAGTTATTTTGTGATCACACAACCATCATTATTCTTTATGCAATCACACAGTCATACGCTATAAACGGTCTCGAACAAAACAGTCATGTATGGTTTCTGTTTTTCTTTCTGAAGTGATGCTGCTGAATTCTTCACCAAAACGGAAGGCAGGCTGGGTGGGAGTTACTGGAAAGTCAGATACATTGCATACAATGATGATACATTTACCACTAAGCTTGAACGGCATGGCTCAGAACATCATCTCGGCTTTCTAGGTAAATGAAAAAATTATTTTGTGCATATACACTATATGGACAAAAGATTTAGGAGGCACACAGTTTTACAGAAGTCCTAAAAAGCCAAGCATTATATATTTTTTGTCTTATTATCTCACGATCTTGAAATTGTTTTTGTGATTACGATTATTTTTGTGATCTCGACATAAAAGTTTTCTGATCACGGCTTAATTTTCTCATTATCTCGACTTTACAAAAGTTGTTTTCTCGTTCAGCATTATTCAATTTTTCTGTGGATTCAGCGTAAGAGCATGTTCTCGAGCAGCGGTTCTCAAACCTTTTTAGCAGGATCTCCCTTTTGTAGGGTGAATCTTTCTGTGGCCCACAAAAAAAGAAAACCCATGACGCAAAACATCCTTAAACCTACAATTTTACTGAAACATTTTAGATTGTACCACAAACAAATTAATTTGTACAATGGCGGAACATCAATTCTGTTTGTAGTCTTATTTCTCCGATGTTGAATATACATTTTTTTTCTACATTTCATAAAATACACTTGTACATCAACGGAGGTTTTTCAGCATGGTGTGCTGGGTAAAATTTCTTTTATTTAATTATTTTTTATAAATTTCAATTTTATTTTCAATTCATCATAGTTTACATAGGCTGACAATCCTGACATTGGTAAAATCATTTTTTCTAATCATTTTCTAATCTAGTTCTAGAATTTCTGTGCCCTAGCGACATCTGGTGGCCCCACAGGGGACCGCAGCCCCCAGTTTGAGAAAGACTGTTCTAGAAGCAGCTCCGTTGCAGAATCGCGATAACCGTATTCGCTTTTACTTTGATCAGGGACTCGCTGAATCTTCTTTCAATACTCATAAAACAGGAATAGCAAACCTCCTTTTAATCCAGGATCTTCCTCAACTACGAGTCCCAAACCTGTTCCAGCATAACATTGCCCCTGGGAACAAAGCCAGCTCCATGATGATATTCTTAACATGTGTTGGAGTAGAAGATCTTGAGTTGCCTGTTATAGAGCTCTGACCTCATTCCTACTGAATATCTTTGTGATGAAATAAAATGCTGACTGCACCCCAGACCTCGTCACCCCACATCAGTACCCGGAAACATCCTTGTGGATGAATAAGCACCAATTTCCCAACAAGCACACTCAAAAATCTATTGGAACATCTTCCCAGAAGAAGGAAGGTTATTAATGACGACTAAATGTGTAATGGGATGCTCATAAAAGCGAATACAAACCTTATGATCAGCTGTCCACAAACATCTGTTCCTATAGTGTGACTGTTTAAGGGCCTACAGTCAGTAACTGTACACTTGCAAATTGCATTTTTAACTAAACCAATATATCGTCTGAGTTTATGTGTTTAGCTGCCATGTGATATTCCATAAAAATCATCTCTTGGATTAAGCATGTGTTAGCCATTAATAGCCGGTGCTCTGAAATAAAGTGGGTGGATATTGGTAAAGCCTGTGAGAAAAAGAAAATGTTTTGTAAGCAAATAACACAGAAAATGTTATTATTAATTTATAATGTAAATAAATCGTTATAAATGATAGTGTTCTAGTAACGATCTACAATGTCCTTATATCGTACAATGACAAATGTAAATGTGGCAAGATCTATTTTAAAAATTTCGTGTTCATATCTTGGAGTCACTCTCTTGACATCTTTCCCGACATCCGTAGGTCCAGTCATTCGAGGGGAACCTGGAGATGTCATTGTAGTAACCTTTCGGAATATGGCATCACATAACTTCAGCTTGCAGCCTCATGGTCTGTCGTATGATAAAGTTTATGAAGGGGCCTTGTATCAAGATGGTAAGATCTGGTTTTCCATATAAAAATTACATTGTGCGTAGGGGTGTGGCCCCGATTAGTTGTAGAGTTGATGCTTTGTTAGAAGTCCGATTCAACTACTAATCTCACAGTCTAATCTCCGCAGAGGTGCTATGAAACTAAGATCGTGCCATTTTGGTTTTATGGGGGTGTTCAATGTGTCTATCCATTAGAGTTAAACATTGTTGAGCTGTGTGGTGATGATCAAATTCTAAATGTAGTCCTGAGTCATTGTAGCAGACTGTTCACATTAATTAGAGTACAAATCCATCCTCAAAGTTCTTGTGTTACTCCGTAATTTTACGAATCCCGGGTCATTCCCAGTAATCAGTGTTATTCAATTACCGATCATGATGTTCTAAGGTCAGAATGTTATGCCTGGTTGATGTATATAAGGACATCTTTGGAAAAGTGTAGACATGTAACTCGTTTTTTGACCTTCACAGGTTCTTTGAAAGCAGGGGCCATGGTGGCACCAGATCAGACATTTACATATAAATGGCGGGTGCTAGAAGGCCCCTCGCCCAGTGACCCACCCTGCTTGTCGTACCTGTACTTCTCGGCTACAGATTCCATTCATGACACCATCTCTGGTTTGGTGGGACCGCTACAGGTGTGCAAGAAAGGAGTCCTGGATGAGAGCGGTCGGCAGGTACTCCACCTACCCACACTCTCACACACACACACACACACACAGTAATCGATTCCAGTCATTCCTGCATCTTTGTTAAAAGTTTTTGTTTGTGTGTAGCATATAGGGCACGAGGTGCAGAAAGAGTTTTTTCTCCTCTTCACCGTGATAGATGAAAATGAAAGTTGGTACTTGCAGAAGAATATTGAGCAGTTTGGCAGTGATGCGTCAGACACCGATAGCCAGATATTTCAGGAGAGCAACAAAATGCATTGTAAGTACTGCTGCGATTGTGTGTACCAGATATAATTATGAAAAGCGTGATGGTACTACACGCAGTAGTAAGTGGTTATTACTGATTACTATGACCAGTCCAGAGAGCGTAATCAAGATGGCGGACAACATTGTTAGCGGGTGCCTGGAACAGTGTGTGGTGATAAAGTTTCTTGTGAACGAAGGCATAAAACTTGCAGATATCTACAGAAGACTTCAAGCACAGTACGAAGAGTAAAACACTCAGCTGCAGTGAGGTGTAACTATTTCACAGATGTCCAGCAGTGACGATCGCATTTATGCTGGTTCCAAGCCCACAGCAGTCATTCCTGTAAACGAGTGGAACGCCTGATCCTGCATAACATACGCCCCCAATCTTTCCGTGGGAACGGTGAACACAATCCTTCAGCAGGCTGTCCTAGGAGCTTTCAGACATACCGGCAAATCTTTCTATACTGAATCTTCCCAGGCATTGGTTAAACGCTGGGATAAGTGTATAAATGTAGCAGGGGAGGATATAAAAAGACAAACGCAGTTTCCACTCCTTGCAATTTGTTCTTTTATTTGTAAAAGTCCAGTTTGACGCCCCTCATTCAATAATATACTGCATAGATCTGTATTTGGTCTGTTAGTATGAAAATGCAGAGCTTCTGTTACTTTGTTTAACCCATTTCTGTGTGTTTTTCCTGTAGGTGTAAATGGTTTCATGTATGGGAACCTTCCTGGCCTTGATTTGTGTGAAGGGGACCATGTTGTGTGGCACATGCTCGGCTTGGGCACAGAAGTGGATCTCCATGGTGTTTATTTCCAGGGAAACACGTTTCAGCGGGGCGGCACTACGCATGACACACTAAGCCTGTTCCCTCACACCAGCGTCACTGTCTCAATGGTACCAGACAACGACGGTAATCTAGTAATCGTCTTCTACATTTGCTTTATTCTTAACGCGAGTTATCGTCTGTATTGCGCCAAATATCCGTATCTGTGTACAGATTTAAACCTGAGATACACATTTAAACCTGAGATTTAAACTTTTACTAACAAAAAATCAATTATATATAGTCTGTTTTTCCCCTCACACCAGTACTGAGAAACCACAAACCACAATCTTCCACTGTATATAGCATCCAGGTGTTCAACTAATGCACTTTAGCAATTCATCTATAAAACAGTTTATGACTTTGTACATTGACAGGTGTTTTTGGGCTGAGCTGCCGTACAACCGATCACTACAGAGGTGGTATGCGTCAAAAGTACACAGTCAAACGCTGCACCGCGAGCCAAAAGCCTGGATCGGACGTCACTACCTTCCAACCTGATGTGTATTTCTACTTGGCTGCCGAAGAAGTGGTGTGGAACTACGCCCCAGACCGGACATGGGAGTTCGAGAAACATCACACGACTCTACGTGACAGGTCTGTGTTGGTGACTGGTGTTACTTTAGGGTCTAAAAACACCGCAAATAGTGTGTCACACATTTGTACACATGTTTATTTGATATTTGTCTGTTTTTGCCCCTCCATCTCAGCCCTGGAAAAGTTTTCCTCGAAAAGTCCAAGCTCCGGATTGGCCCTGAATATACAAAGGTAGTCTACCGCCAGTACACAGATGATACCTTTACAAAAGAGAAGCCCAGAGGTCCTGATGAAGAGCATCTTGGCATTCTGGGTACAATACACAAGTTTTAATTCCTAACTTTAGAAGAGTCCATGCAGCTGCAGTCTGTATTATTAAGGTTTAATATGTATTGTGTTGTTTTTTTTGCAGGTCCTATTCTCAGGGTGGAGGTTGGCGAGAAGGTCCAGGTTGTGTTTAAGAACAAAGCCGAAAGGCCATATTCAATTCACGCTCATGGTGTAAAGGCCAGTGAGCAACATCTATCACCTGTTTCTCCAGGTACAAGACAGACCACTATTACTGATGACCAATGATATTCTCGCATCGGTGTGGTTTATTCTGGAATGTACATTACATGCTTAATAATATTGTGTGTGTTCTAGGTAATGTTATGAGATATAACTGGACTATCAGTTCACAACCTGGAAGAACTGAGCCCAACTGCATAACCTTTGCATACTACTCATCAGCGGACTTCCCCAAGGTACAGTGCACTCTGCTTAAGATCTGCTTTGCGGCTGAAGCTGTGCTTGTTTGTTGTTTAAACATGTGCAATATTTTCATTAAAAGGAAAACAATGCATGTTGATGCATCTTTATCTGATTTTTGTGTCTGGTGGACTGGGACAGGATCTGGCAAGTGGTTTGGTTGGACCATTGATAGTGTGCCGTAAAGGGACTCTAGACGAAGCCAGGCGGAGGAAGGATGTTGACAAAGAATTTGCACTGCTATTCATGGTGTTCGATGAAAATGAATCATGGTATCTAAATAAAAATATAGAAAAATACCTGAATGTGGACCCAACAACTGTAGACGTACACGAAGATGAATTTCTAGAGAGTAACATGATGCATGGTTAGTTATTTTATTCAATTAAATGTAGTTTTTAGTAACGGTGCAAAAGAGTTTTGTAAAGCTAATAAAATCCTTTTTTTTCATGTTCTGATCAGGTATCAATGGAAAGCTGTATGCTAACCTGCATGGTTTGACAATGCAGCAGGGAGATCGGACCGAGTGGTATTTAATGGGGCTGGGGAACGAGATTGATATGCATACAGTACACTTTCATGCTCAGAGCTTCATATACAAGGTATACATTTATATACACTTTTTTAACACCCACTAACAGATGCCATTATGAAGAGATAATCAGTGTTAAAATGTCACAATATTATGCGTGATTGGTGTATATATATATTTAGGGTTTTTTATATACTTTACGTTTTACAACATCCACTCTATAAATTCATATGAATCCTTTCCTCTTCTTTCAGACTGATTTCCCCCACAGAGCCGACGTATATGACTTGTTCCCCGGGACATTTAAAACAATAGAACTGGTTGCTGGAACTCCTGGAACGTGGCTCCTTCACTGCCACGTGACGGACCACATTCATGCCGGCATGGAGACAACCTTTACTATCAACGGTAAGATTTTGCAAATACATTGGATGTACTTATATACTGGATGTACTGTTATTAATGTTATAGTGTTAATATTGGAGATTTCAGATTTGTAATGATAGAACCTAGATTTTAAACTAAATCCCCTTGTTTTTGGGATAACTTCCAAATAACTTCCAAATCCATTGTCCTATCAATGTGTGAATAAACTGGAAGCAACACTGGAAAATAAGTAAAACATAATATAAAAAATAGTAGCCAAACATCAATAATAATTTTTTTTTGTAATCGACAAATAGAATTTGCACTGTTTGTTTTTAAGAAAGCATGCAAGGTTCACGGTACAAGCATGTGGTAGAGAATAGAGTTAAAATAGAATATTTTTTAGTCAGCAGTCAGTAGATATTGAAACAGAACCAATTTATATCAGGTGCAAACAAAAATAGCAACCGATTAAGCACTATTTAAAAAAAAAAATTTCCCATTCTAATACAACTACAGATTTCCAAACAGGAAAATCCCTTTAAAAAATGACAGGTTCATTTGTCTACAATATTCTATAAAATTAATGAAATACTTCTCTCTTTTTCCTTGGTTACTTACATGCATAGAAATGTTTTTCAAATCCATTGTTTCTTTCAGGCTGTACATGTTTGCGGAGTTTTTCACAGCTGCTACTACTAATCACAGTGACCATCTGGCTCCAGTGACTCAGAAGAGACTTTTGAGGAACCATTCAGCATGAACTGCCCTCCAAACATGTGGTTTCAATGTGGACAAGTGGGAGGCAGAAAAGTACACTATACATAAATGCACTAGACATGATGCTATTTAATGAACAAATCATGTTCTTTTTAAGGACAAAATCGCCAAGCTGGCAAAGACAAGGGACTTCTTGAGAATGCCTTACATCCATTACTCCTATGCATGCATACAGTTCTCGATTTTTTGTAATGAACGAGAGGAAGAATGAACAATGGCAGAGCTGGGAAATTATTTCAGGAAGAGGAAATGAAAGAAATTAATTTTTTTTTTACAAACACTGAAATAATTAAGGAAGAACAACTAAAATTGCTGTGATTTTGATTTTAACTTTCATATACCATGTTCTCATTCACTGAACCTAACATGCTTAGAGTTTATTTAAAGTATTGAGCCAGTAAGACCAATTCAAACCCCTAAGTGTTGCACATAAGCAGTATATGCAATACATCTAAGAGTTTGATATGTAACTTTGTTGTTTGCTTGGGTTTTTTTTTCATCTTTGGATATACAGCGCACTGTTACTTTTCAAGCTCAAATCAAATTTGCACATCTATGAGTACTTGCTTTGTTGTTAAAAAGGAAGTACTCTACAATAAACTTTATTTACTATACAGTACAGTATGTTCTAAATATGTTCCATTCACAACACCCATTGAACACCTTTGGATTGAATGTGAACGCTGACTGCACTCAGGCCTAATGTCCTTGTGCCTGAATAAATCTCACACAAAACTCCACAAGCACACTCCATAATCTAAGTCAACATCTAGAAGTTATTGTAAACAGCAAATGACTACTAAATGTGGAATGGGATGTTTATAAAGCACATATGTATCTTATCTTTTGTCTATTTAGTGTTAGAGTACACGTGTTAAAGCACCATCAATGCTGTGCATCAAGTATCAATGTCTCATGTATATCATTGATAATGTCCAATGTGATGATGAAAAGGAGAGAAAAAATAAATAAATAAAATGTACATGTACCAATGTGAAGACGTTTCCAAAAGCAATTTGTGGTAGATTCTGCTCTTACTGTGCAGGAGATTGGCTGTATATTTTCCCAAGACCAGGCAACCCCAACTTCTGGTAATTTACTTTAATATAATGAGAAAAGGTGATTTTTTTTTTAATAATTTGATGAGATAGTTTTAGGTAATTAAAATAGGCTGGATATTTTTTTGTTGCATTAAATGGTTTGTTTTGCTTGCACATGTTTCTAGAAGATGGAACGAGATAAGAGAACAGAAAATCCTCACATACAGTTTGGATAATTTTGAATAAAATTTAGAATAAGTAAAAAAAAAAAACATGTTTTGGTATAACAAGAGGTCAAAGTATCTAGTCTACACCACCAGACATAACATTCTGACCACATACCTAATATTGTGTTGTGAGCTCGTCTGTTGGATCGGAATGCGGACCACACGGATCAGCACTTGTGGTTGAATAAGCAAAAATCTTTACAAGCACAGTCCAGAATTTAGTAGAACATCTTCCTAGAAGAGTGGACATTATCATAACAGAAAATGGGGCCTGAACATGGAATGGGATTTAAAGAAATTATGTTGCTACAGAAAATGTTGGAAAGTGAATGCAATTAAATGAGACCTGACCACCTGTCAACTCAACATTTTTATTAAATTATCTAATGTGTTTATAAAATCAAATAAAAGCATTAATCAATTACAATTAAAACAGGAATTGTTATTGTTAATCAGCAAGACAAACATTGACAAATCTATCAAACTGCCAAATCAATAATGGAATAGGCTTTTATTCTCCATTTTACCAAATTGCATAACAGACCACAATTCAAGGTATTTATGTCTAAAAGTGTACTTAAAAAAATGCACACATAAAGACACATATACACATATACATATACACACTATCTTTAATTTAGACATTTTAGATCTTATAGTGGCTGCTTGTTGGGGAGTAAATGGGTGATTTCTCCTTTGAACAAATGTACTTATGCTGGGTTTTTTCTTTCTGTAAAATAAAAATAAAAATAAAACAATTGAGTATGCACGGTACAACGTGTAAATCAACATTTGTATTGTTTTTAATGATATTTGCAGAGAGCACGCTGACAACCATGCTTGAAAAAATAAATCTAAATAAAATAGTATACAACATTGAATTGACAATTTGTCTAAAACAATACCGATATTTTGTTCATTTATGAAGATATAAATAATGCTAAAATAAAACAATTTAAAACAATTAAATCCATTGCATAGACAGTCATTATCTTAGCTTGGTAAAAAAAATCTAAATATGAGCATGTGAAGGAGTTATATGATTATGTTCTTAAAGTGCTGGTTGTTTTTTTTTTTTTTTGCATAATTATCTTGCTTTTTCGTTAATAATCATCTGTCAGTTTAGGCAAATTTGCCATTTACTTTAATATTTTACATTTCACATTTTCATTTTTACAATTTACAGTACAGAGGTATCAGTAGATGTTGCGGATGATCAATAGATGTCGCTGTTTACAAATAAATACTTTGGAACTTAGTCTCACTTTCCCGCTTTTGTATTAGTCATTTAAAATATTCAGCTTTGTTTGTTACATTTGCAAACATCACCTCTATGCTTTGGCCTCAGTTTAGACAAAGATGAGTCATTAATTGAGCAAAGCTGTAATGTCACGCAAACTTGGTCAGACAGAAAAACCTTAACACCCAAAACACAAAAAAAATAAATAAACGACTTTAGGAATAAAATGTTCTCGTGCTGTATTTGGACACAAATGACCAAGCAAGCAGCACACTAGAGTTGTTCAAGTTGCTGGAGACTCATTTCATTGAGGTGGGAGGAAATGTCTGGTATGAATGTGCATTTTGTGGATGTAAGATTCAAATCAGGAACTAATTGAATACTGAGGGCATGTAAAATGGCAGGAAAAGTCAAACAAATGAGCCTCTAAAATCTCAAACTTAAACAGTGGTATCATTTAGTTTTAAATGAAGCAAATAAAATCAAAATTAGAAAATAGCTCCCACTATTAGTTTTTATGATTGATTTCTCTACTTTTTAATTGTCTCATTCAATCTTAGATTTCTTTTTAATGCTAATGACGCCTTCCTTCCTTTTACTGTTTTGCACCCTTCTCACTTTTTTTCTTAGGGTGCAAAAGGAGCTATGGCATGTGCTAGCTTTAAATAACCTGCCTGGCAGGTGCAGACAATCCAGGTAGTTTAACGAGGAAGATTCTGGGATTCCGAGTTTTCCTGAACGGCAGCGTCACTGTGTGCCTCTGCCGCCCTCTGCCGGCTGACCGGAGTAAAGCAGGGTTTCTTACAGTGACCGTTAAAGAAAACTCTCACAAAAATGACAGACACCTGCACTCTGACGAGAACTAACTTGCATCTGAATGGATAAGTGGATCATCCTGGTGGATGGTCACTAAAATCAGGACCATGCTTCCACATTAACAGACTCATGCAGCACACCAACTACTCAGAACATACTGTATCACGTTTATCACATTGCATTGGCAACATCTTAACCTTAAGCACAAAAAATAAACAAGTGTTTATAAAGTTGTATAAAAGAATGTCTAAGTTTATTGCCTATAATCTTGTTGTTTATAATTGTAAGTTTATCCCCACTGAGTGAGCCAGTGGGGACTATGGCAAGGAAAAACTTCCTGAGATGGCATGAGAAAGAAACTATGCTCAAAAAGAAATCAGTACTCATCTGGGTGGCACCGTTTTCCATTGTAGCAGACTGTTAATATTAATTACAGTCCAAATCCAAGTTCTTGATTTGCTCAATAACTTCATGGATCTTTAGGCTGTTGATGTGGAAACATTCTCAGCTGCACATAGTGGTCTGCAATTAAAGAGAACTCCAGAGGAAAGGTGTTGGGATGAATCATGCAGATACAAAGAGAAGAAAAGGACAGGAGCACTGGTCACTGGTACCTCAGGAGCATGATTTACTCTACAGAGAGGGAAACAAATAGAGAGAAAAGGGAGAGAAGAAAAATGACAGGGAGAGAGAAATAAGGATTGTTAAGCATTTCCATTGTTCCATAATGTTTAAAGAGACTGTATGGTGTGATCAGGGTGTAAGTAAGGACTCTGGCAAAACTAGCTATGGCTGCATAACTAACAGAGAGAGCCATGATATGAGGGATCTCTGGGATTAGAGGAGGCCCTCCACACCACCGTCAACAAACCTGAGTAAATGTGTGAGATCCCTGCCTTATTTCCTATAGAAGGGAACTGGATCCATTTAACTTTACAAGCATTCATTGACATGTCTGTTTATTCTCTCCATTACTTACAATGATCAAACATTCATTCTGTTCCTTCTAATCTGTTCTGTCATTTATTCTGTAATCTAGCACTTTTATCCAAAGCCAAATTTCATACATACACAAGCTTGTGTGTTGATTTGTGCTGTGGTTTGCTACGTAACATTTGTGGCTTGTTTTTTTTTTTTCTTTCATGAAAGTCCTTTTAAGTGTTTTTCAGTCACTAGTAGTGTCATGAAAATAAACAGAGCCTCCTTTTTAGCTTTGCTTAGAATACCTGTGGCTTAGTGTATTTATGTGTGTTTTGTGCTTCTCTTAACCTCCACCCTTTCTACAAAGCTAAATGGTCAACAGTCAAATTGTCAGTATACACATACATCCTCAATGGGTGGTAGGTCTTTGTGCTGTTTATGTTTCTTCACCTCACTTTCTATGGACTAAACCAACTGTGTTTATCTTTCCATAACCAGCCCATGCTATAAATACTGTAAGATACTTTCTATTACACATTTTATGCCATTAAATTGAATAAAATGAATCAAAGTGTTGCTATAACAAATCAAAGCAGTTTCTGGGCGAAGGCATTCATTTCACAATTATGGAAGGAGACTACAGTGTCAGCACTCCTGAATTGTCAGACCCTACAGACCCTACATTCACTCGAAACACCTCTTAGTTTATTCCAAACTTTCTTCTGAAGTGGTAAAATAAACCGGAACCAAAGAACATTTAGAAAGTGTCTGGTAAAAAATCCGGTATTTTCCACCCAAGCGACATCAGCATCTGTGTTTCCAGATCTGGATTTCTCCCTGACACACGATCCCGAAGTGATGTGTTTATACATGGGGAGCATGTGGGAAAAAAGAATAAGGCCTAAACCCCAGAAATGATCTTTAAAGATCTCTGAGTTGGTGTTTGGAGGTAAATGAGATTATTACACTAAATGCACTTACAGCGATAAGCTTGGTACCAGTACACTTTACCCAAAAGCTTTTGGTAACTGCTAAAATTCTGGAAGACACACTTTTCATGTGTCTGAGCTCCTCTTCTAGACGAGAATGTTAGGTGTGATTTGTGCACAAATATAACTGCATATTTCTAATGTTCTTTGTATCATAAATCTTATTTAGTTCCTATAGCTCTGTACTGTCTGTGGTGACATTGGTGGAAGTCTGAGACAAGAGAAGGTTCACCAATGGGCAGATTATCATTGGCGGACTGTATTATCTAAACCACCTTTCAGACAACCAGATTTTACTTTGTGAAAAGGGTACTGAAGGTACTAGGGGTGTTACAGTGTTCCATTCCTTTTTGCTGGGCACCTATTGTACCTTGAGTATGTATCCTAAAATGTTCTTTAAACCTTTAAACCTAGCATGAAATAGGCATATTAAAGGTACAAATTATACTCTATTGACAAAGAAAAGTACCCAATTAGTATTAGAATTTTCTTTCTGATGATAAGTGATAAATAGTGTTTTCCCCCTTTTGGCCTTTAAATGTACTCCAAAACTTTGCTCGAGTTACAAGTCAAGCAACCCTATTGGCCAGAACTAGCTAACTATTGTGAATATTGAAGATTAACAATAAATGGATAAGCAGACATGTCTATACCATTATAAAATTATCCTTAATGGGGAACATCTAGCAATTTGATTTGAGCCTATTTACATTTATTACATTTTAGCAGAAGCCATTAAACAGATGGTCTTGCAAAAGTGCTTTGAGGTCTATTTCAATAAATACATTCTGATTCTGGTTCATTAGGACACAGCCTATACAAGAATACCATCGGTCTAACCATCACTCTTCCATCACAGGGTAGCATGGTGCAGTGCAGGTTGAGCTGTTAGGTAGAGGGGTGCAGTCCATTGTTGGCTTTGTAAATGATCGTCAGTGTTTTAAATTGAATGTGGGCAGCTGCAGGTTGTCCCTGCTGCATCCACACCCATTTGCCAGTGTCAACAGTGTCATATTTTGTTACCAGATTCAAACCAGATGTGGTAAACTCTGCGGTTTGTAAATACGACCCTACCGCTGGTGTGTTGGTGGACCTGAGGGTCACTAGCCAAAAACCTTAGACAACTACAAAACAGCTGTCATTTTTTCACTGAACTGTTTCAGGACTGTCTCTGTATTTTTTTTATCTTCCAGATATAAGCTAAGGTTGAGTGTGCTAGCTTTGTTCATTTGGACCAGTGTACAGATTGTGTCTTTGCAATCAGCACACTGGCAAAAGGCTTTACATGTGGTAAAATGTTCCATGTTGTCCTTATGACAGCAGCAATCCTCCACGCTCAGCTTTAATTACAGATGTACTTCTGGTTCAGGAAAGAATTTGAGGTTTTTGCTTCATATTCAATTAGGAGGGATGGCACTGTAAACAGTTTATCTTAAACCAGAAAACAAGGGCTTTGCTGTTGTTTTTGTAAAACTGAGTACAAAATTAAAAATTAGTTTTATATCTAGGTTTTGTATATACAGGTACTTTATATATATATATATATATATATATATATATATATATATATATATATATATATATATATATATATAAAATAAAGTACCTTGAAAAAAAAGTCTATGCTTTTTTTTTTGAGAGACACATGCATCTTCCTTTTGGTTATAATTGAATGGTTTCAATATTTACTTTGACCAACATTTTTACACACTATTGCCATCCAGACAGTTAATTTCTCCAAACAGCTGAAATTCTTTGCCGTGCCTCTTCTAAAACTTGCCAGAGGTGTTCTACAATAGTTGGATATTTCTTTCTGACCTTGCAGTTGGGTTCACCACAGAGCAGTTCAATAGGATTTAGGTGCAGTGACTGGGCAGGCAATTTGTAGATAACAGTCCAGCTAACTGTCTTGTGTATGGTGAAGTTGGTTCCAATGAAGTACAGTCCAGAAGGATTTGCTCAGGTTTGAAGGACGGAATGGTAGCAATGTTGGTTCAGTTTCACCCGGATTAAGTCTCCAGCCTTCCCTGCTTTAAAACAATCCCAAACCATTAAACCTCCACCTACATGTTTGACTGTGGGAGTGATATAAAAGAGAAAGCCAAGGAGGGTGTGGAGGTTTGTGGATGTGGTAAGGGCAGGTGGTAAGATATGCAGTTGGTTGGTTTAAAAAAGGCAGATGTAGAGGACAGAGTGATATGGAGATGGTGTGGTGACCTCTAACAGAAGCAGCCAAAAGCAAAAGAAGAATATACACACACACACACACAAATGAGTACACTGTATATAGACACACGTGCACACTGATGTTCATGGCTACACTCCTTTTTATTTCAGTGAAACTGAATAGTCAGGTTGGTAGCTAAAAATGCCACCATAAACAAGCAAATGAACAAGTTTGAATATCTGAAAAAATCATAAAATCCCTGATCAGAAAGTATATAATATAAAAGACATTTATTAAGAAACACTACAAAAAGCAAACTGTCCCACATTGTTCTCCACATTCATAGGGTCGTTCATTTTGGACTAGCATGTGCACTCACATGCCTTTTATAACATTAAAAAACAAAAAGACAGAAAGAAACAGGTACACTTTTACACATTGGTACCCTTGATGAACCTTCTCTGGACCTGTGAGGATTTTTGTTGGGTGAATGTCACTCTGAAGTTTGGCTCCTTGTCTCATTTATCCATGCATGTTATTTAGCCTAACAACATTTCTTTTACAAACTAGGTCAATGCAGACTTAACAGACAAATCATCGTACCATATCATTGGCATTATAGCATTTAGATGCTGATTGTAAAACAACACAAAAACACACGGTATATACATATATTGAACAAATGCACAGCATTTTTTTGAATGAAACAGCACTCTGGATGCTAGAAAAAAAATTAAACAGGAAAATCAGGCACTAGTTGAGACAGAGAGATTTAGCTCAGGGCGCTGGTTTGTCATTTCCTGCACGGGTATATGTCTCTCATACTCTTGTGTGGGTTCGTAGGATTTGTGCATGTTCTGAATGCCACATTCAGCCGATTGCTCCTGAACAGGATTGGCATAAGGCTCTTCATCTCCACTGCTGCCCAGTGAAGTCTGGCTGACGTACACCATGATAACATCACCCGTGAAGTTCATCACCTGGCCGGTAGAGATGAATGTGGTGTTGTTGTTTCCTGTCACCTGAGCTGGCAAAAAAACCACACACATGTATACAATTCAGTTTAGTTTCATCTCTCTAAGTTGTAAACAAAGACTTTATCTCTCGTTTATGTCGCTGTGAAACCCCTGTTTTGTCTAATATGGTATAATATTTCATTATACCTTATATAGTGCCCTGCATTAATATTCATCCGCTTGAATTTCCACTTTCATTATATCACAAATCTATTCCAAATCACTCATATTGTTAAATAATTATTGAATATAATTATCAAAGTGTGTATGTGGGGGGGTGCATTAATTATTGCAGCTTTCAATATAACTTCCATTATCATTACTTAGCAGCTTTTAAAATAGCACTTGATCCAGCACATACTATTGTTTAGAAAAAAAGTTTTTATAACATTGGAGGGATTAACTGACTCTAGGTCTTGAAACTGTACGGCCATTTATTTAAATTATTTATTTTATGAATCTTATATTGCCCTAAGTTAATTTGTGGAATTATACTATATGGACAAAAGTTCCTGGACACCTGACCATAAGATTGCTATGTGCTTTTTGAACATCCGATTCCACATTAAATCCCTGTTTGCTGTTATAATATGTGGTTCATATAATGCCCGGCCAAAAGTATATAGACACCAGACCCTCACACCTACATATGTGGGCCTTTCAAAAACTGTGGTCAAGCCTTTTCAAATCCTGTGGTCAGGTTATATGCTGTACATTCTCAAAAACTTAAGCTGTTCAATGCAAATGTGAACAAAGACACAGATATCAAGATTGGAGTGGAAGAATTCAAGTGTACTGCACAGAGCCTTAACCTTAACCCCACTGAAGACCCAAGGAATAAACTGGAATGTATCTATTTGAAGAATGTTCCCAAAAAGGGGGCTAAGGTTGACCAAATCTTGAATAGGATGCTCAACAAGCACATATCAGTTTGATAGTCAGGTGACCATAAAGTTCAGGTCATATAATAAATTTGATGTGTATATGAAATGTAGGATGGCAAGAAAAAGTATTTTATTTATTTGATGCCAGGAATATCAGGTATAAAGTACAGCAAGGAAAAAATAGATTTCCTTTCCTTTAGTCAAATCCTTGTTAAAGCAGGTACCATGCTGGCATGTGGTAATAACCTGTTTTGAATATTGTGTCACCTCTATTAGTATCAGACGTCATATTACACTGATGTCACAGTGAGCGAGATCAGATTCATTCAAGGAAGTAAAAAAATCTGCTCACATAATTTGTGCCTAATTGTACTGTACATTTTAGATGCCTGCACCTGCGTGCTTTCCTGCTAATTTAGCCCTTACATCGCAGAAGTTATTTCTGGGTCTTCCGGCTGAAAAAAATAAGCATAGTTTCCTTCCACCATGCATGTCGACATAATGTTTGACGAGTTCCTTAAATAGGGTGGATTATTTTACTTTGCCGGGCACACACGACAGAGAGAGACAGACTGGCAGTGAATCATTCTTCACACATGTTTTACTCATTAAGCCACGATTAATCACGTGCCAACGAACCCCGCTGTCCGCTATGGCGAGGCTTGTTTTTTTTTTACCAGTGCTGTTTACTGGAAAATGGTTTACTGGAGAGGCAGTATTTTCTTAATAAATAGTCCTTAATATGTTCTAGATAGATGTACTGACAAGAAACGAGGCTGAGTAATTCCTTTACAGTAATCGTCTGGATTTATTTTTTACATTTATTTTGCAATGTTCCTAAAGAATTCTACACCAAATGTACATCATTCAGCTAGTAATGAAGTTTATAATAGTTATGGGAAATTTGAATTTATCATCTCATTCTTCAGGCCATATGTTTTGTTCTCTGGAAGAAGCTGAGCCGGTTGACTCAACTAGACATTAGACTACATCTTTTTTTCATTGTGAATGGTACTGTTTCTACATCTGAAATGCCTGAAATTTAACACACTAAATGACATCTCAAGGAAGTGAACATTGCTGAAGTTTAGTCAGTGGTTTTGTAATACCTTTAAATGGCTAGTATGTCCGCCAGTAAAGGTTTAGCAGAAGATAAGGATGTATGTCTCTCAGCTGTTCAACAAAACATTATCTTCATAGGGTCTTTCTAGATGTTGTGCAATAATGGGAGAAACATTCTCATTACCTTATTTAGCTCCATTATTTGAATAAAAAATGGGAACTGCATCAATCTCCAATATAAGTTCAATGGGGCAGACTTCAAGCTGCCCCAGGCCCCAGGCATGAACATGGACCAGCGGAGTGGACAGCTAATGATAGGGTTGCCATGCTTACTATTTTTAAAATTTCAACTTAATTTTGTTTGAGTCTGTGTTGTTAATAACAGCATCCTGCCCAAGCTATTGTACAATTGTATTCAAATTGAACCATTTCACCACTAGTTTATAGTTTCAGTAACCAGCCTTACCACAGGTGAGAGCGGCCTCTGTGTTCTGGCTCTGGACTTCCAAATCCGCATCAGCTTTGGGCTTGCTGTTATCCATGTTGGAGATAAGTGAGAGCCCCTGGTTGTTGTTAGTGCTAATCGATGAAATTACAACAGTGGACTCGATGCTGCAGCATTGCGGCTCATTTCTCTCATATGCGCTTGTGTCACTGTGTAAATCCCTGACCTCCGACATGACTTCCTTGCCACCTGGACTGCTGTAATCCAGATAGAGCTCCTGGGAGCCTTGCAGACATCCTGGAACACCCTCAGTGTAGCAGTTCCCACAAAGAGGAGGTTCTTTCAGGCTAGAATCACAATCCTTTCTTGGTTTGGCAACCATATTATCACCCTGAGCACAGGAGCAGCAGCCAGCCAGGCCTGTAGCCACCAGCTCACTGCAGTCCTCGTTCTCTCCCACCTCCACAGGCTCCTTCACAATCAGGCAGCTGCAGGAGCTGCCAGGAAGCGGAGAACCCGGACCCTCAGATCCCTCAGTGGAGTTGCCTGACGATACATCAGCTCGGTCCTGTTCCAGCTTGGACAAGTGCGTGTTCTTCTTGTTTCCTTGAGGCTTGTCCAGGCCAGGGGAGTCACAATTGGCTTTGGAGCACATGCTCAGGTATTCTGCAGCACTGTCATCTTCCTGAGGCGTGATCTCATACAAGGGGCGGTTGCTATGGTATGGTGGTGTTAGCGTCTCCTGAAGATAGACAGACAAATAGCTTTCAGGTTATTTTTTAGTTAAGACTATACTAGCAACACTTATGTTGATATGTCGAGCTGTTAAAGATACACATTGTCTTCTAGCAAAGACCAGTCCTGTTTATTGACATTGGTGCAAAGCAATGCTCCTACAAAGCAATGTATATTACATAAACTGATTTATTTGTAGAGCTGTGTAGATTATTCAGCTTTTCTTAATGTGATATTAAGTGTTACTTGCTACTATAATGTAATAACATGGATATAGACATTTAGTAACACTAAATATAATTAGAAATGGATAAAATAAATGAAATATATAAAATATATTTTAAAAAGTAAAGAAAATGGTTAGCACCAGTATTGTATTGAATATATAACTAAGGAATTACAAATAAACACTAAAAGGACAAACGTTTGTGGATACCTGATCATAAAATTCATATGTGCTTTCTGAACATGCCTTTCCACATTTGGTCCCTATTTGCTGTTATAATAAACTCCACTAGATTTTGGAGTGTGTTTTGGAGATTTGTGTGACATTTATTCAGCCACAGCGGAATCGATTTTGATAATACATGGCCAAAGGTTTTTGGACACCTAACAATAACATGGGTGATGGTCGGGTGTCCACATACAAATGTTTAGCCATATTGTAGCTTGCAATTACATTCAGTATGTTTGATGCATTTTACTTACTTTAAATTGCATATATTATATTTAGACTATGGTGGGTGTAACATACTTCACTGGGTAAATGGGTAAATGCATTTTAGCCTTTTTTCACTGGAAAATCGTTAGTCTGCCTAATGTGTGACTGACTAATCATGTAACTTTGACCCACTGACAGCTTCTGTTTATTAAATGCTTGTACAGACATTGTACACTTGCATGATTTTAGCACTTCCTAATTTTTTATATTTTTTTTTTTACTTACTTGTTGGATTCTGCTCTGTTTAATGTTCTGGACACAGGTACGTAGATTGACTGTAAAAAGAGAATCCAAAAAAAAAAAATTCAGCAGCTGGATCGAAAATGTAAGATAGAAAATTAAATAAGTTTCTCAACCGAGATGTACCGGAAAGGATGCTTAGTTTATCCTTGTAGCAGGAAAGAATCACAGCAAATATGACAATTATGGTGCAGGGTATTGCCACAATGGCCCAGGATGTCGAAGGCACTAAAGAATGAAGGCAGAAAAGATTATTGAACATAGTATGGTTTATAACATCGTTTCTGTTCTAGTGCTCTAAGCATATTAGCTGACATACCGAAAGGTGGTCCACACACTACATCTGCTTCAGTGCTGCCTGGCTTTTCCTCGGTCTTGCCGATGGCTTTACAACTGAAAAACAATCAGATTTATCAGCGCCGGACTCTCAAAACTGTCACTTAACATTTTCTTTATCAGTCTCAGTCCTTTCCACAAATGGTTACCATATAAATGGCTAACAAAGGAAAATAGCCTCTTTCCAAGGGAAGTGGTGGAGAAATTAGTCATACTAACGCAGTAGGGTAAGACTGCGGGGGCTTTTAAAGCGCCTGCAAACTGAGAACCCCGCCAGAAAAACAGCACTCGTGAGAATGAGCAGTGCAACCGCACAATTGAGCCTCTGTGTGTTTATGATTTTGTGTGTGTTTAAAAAACGGTATTTCAAAGCACAAGCTCCTGACTGTGGTGACTCGAATGGCTCTAATCGTGTACTTACTCTGTCCATTTCTTGCACGCTTCTGCTGAGGTGGAATCGGAGAAAAAGCCGTACTCACAGTCCTGGCATGATTTCTTGCCAGCCTCTTTAACAACAAAACAGAGAAAATAGATCATGGTATAAAAATGTTAGTGTTAATGTACTTTTAAAGATGCACCACATACACTCTCAGCATGTTATTCATCTTCCCACACATTTTTCAGTAAATGCTATGAATACCTGAATACCAACAGTATTAATAATTACCAGCAGTATTACTAATAGAAAAGGCATGTCATTGCACAAAGTCTAAGATTGAAAGCAGAACAATGACACTGTAAAAACAGATGCAACAGAAAAATAATCATTACTATTTACTCCTCAGACTAGTAATGTGCATTTGGCAAATGTCCCCATCCATAATGACTTACAGTTATCTAATTAATACAACTGAGCATTTCAGATTAAGAGCCTTGCTCGAGGGCCCAACAGTGGCAGCTTAATGGGAATAAGTTGAGTACAATTCTAGAAAAAGGTTCATCAAGGCTTCTTTTGAGAATAAAGATCTTCCTAAAGGAAATCCTTGATCACCAAGTTTAGTTAATAAACTGAAATACACATTAATGTTCTAGTTTTTGGGCATTATGTCGAAAATATGTCTATTTATATAACTATTTATACCAGAGTTCTTTTGAATTCTTAATTCTGATTAGTCAGAATGTGTTGATTAATTTACTTAACAGCAGCTCTGACTATGGTTATGGCTACAAGGTTAATTTCAATTTTTTTTTTTTTTTTGACTTGTTGCTAAATGGATTCTTAAAATATAACATGCTGATTTTTTTTCTCATTTGTGAGGAAATAGAAGTTTGCGAGGGAAAAACTGTGTAAACACTAGAACTTTACTTCACCTTTACCTGACTTTACTATCACCCTTGTGGCTGAATGAATCTCACACAAATCACCACAAGCACACTCCAAAATCTAGTGGATCATCTTCCCAGAAGAGTGGAGGTTACTATAACAGCAAATGGGCTAAATGTGGAAATAAATGACGAAAAAGCACATACCAATCTTATAGACAGGTGTCCACAAATGTTTGTCCATATGGTGTATGTTTTGAGATGTGTTTGTTTTAGTATATTAGCAAGTGGCTCTGTTAGGGTTGAAATCTGTGTTTTAAAGTTTCTTTAACCTTTACACTACTTGAAAATGGTTTTTTTTTTTTTTTTTAAAGATTATTATACACAACCGGTTTGATCTCAGTTCACAGATTCTATTATGACAGGCTTTCTTGATCAGAGTGTCATGATGATTAATTTGGGCTAAATCATTCACAGTATTGTAGACGTCACAATAGTTCACTCTTTGAACTTTTAGTTTTAAGCTATATTTCTTTCCCTTTTGTCCTATTTCTGTACTCAAACAAGGCATATAATCATCCAAAGAAACACTATTGAACGCTATCAGCACCACAAAAAAATCAACATCTGTACACTCTGGTAGAAATCGTTCAAGATCTGACAAACCGCAATCCACAGCAGGCCACCAATTCACTAAATTTGTAAATGTAAGTCATTTATTTTATGAGTCGCATTCATCTTTCCGTTCCGAAAATGACCCAAAATCAACACCAGTCGTTTGTGGAATAGTTCACGGCCCCCATTTGTCAATATATAACGATAAAGTTTGAAATGTGTATCTGGATAAAATGAGCTGTAGATAATAAGGACTTACCTCCTGCAAGTCCCTTGCCTGGAGGACAGGGTTTGATTTTATCACAGAACTCACAGTAGGAGGTGGTACACTGGTAACCCTCTTTACACCGACATGATTCAAGCTCAGTGGTGCTACTGGGACTGGGACGATAAAATCCTTTACCTGTGACACAGAGAGTCAGAGAGAGAAAGGCAGTTAGAAAGCTCCACTGTGGCCTTATTTGACTTTTTACCTCCAGCAAAATAAAGTAAACTCCAAGGCTGCTAATGATTGGCTTAGTTCCTATTTTGCTCTTCTAGCAATGAACTTTAAGCAATTAATCAAATTAGCAATTTAATGAATACTTAAGAAAATAACATGATTAAGACTCTCCCTGTAGTTTCTATACTAGGGTTCTGAGACACTTGTAGCCAGAGCTTGAACTTGAAATATTCTCCTATTGTTTTCAGAGGGTTTTCAAACCCCAAAACTTAAAGAAAGACCTATTTTGCATTTGCCTACTGATATTTGAGACCATTCTTGCTACTCTATTGGCCTCCTCTTCAGGATGAAGAGCAACCAAAATGACGTATAACCTCATATTTATACTATCAAATTGTTCGTAGGTTAACCAAAATTTCCAGTCCAAGTATTATTGTGTAAAATGTCTAATTGTGTGTTAGAGGATTGGAGGGAATGAAATATATTGAAGAATGGCAATTACTGTATTCCTGAGTTGACTGTAGTCATGTGCTTCAATATGAGGTTGGAATGGGGCCATAACCACCATAGACATTGAGGGGGAATGTCATGTGGCCAGACTCTGCCTTTATTATATACAGACTCAAAAAGGACCATTACATTTTTGACACCCTCTACAACCACCGAATGGTCCGATCCCTCCCAATGTTCATGAAGTGGTTTCGGCCTCGGGTTGGAATAATGATGGTAAATGCCTCACCCTCATCACAGAACTTCTGCTGATGGCACTCCTCCTCTGTGTTATATTCTGACTGGTACTCGTCCTTCCCACACGGTCGACACCTGGTTTCCTCATTGTCAGTGCAATGCACAGACAAATATGTTCCTGTTTTCAAGAGAAAGACTCGGTTAACACTGGGTAACACTGGGTTGTTTTTATGAAGCAGAAACTAAACTGAGGTTTTTGTACTGGAGAAGGGCTCTGTGGCTACGTGGGTGTTCCTCTTTCACATGAACTTCCCCTTCAAAAACTCAAAAATTTTCAAAGCTTTAATTAAATCAGTTCAGGCTTTGCTTTGTGCCATATTTGGCTTTGTATAGCCAAATGATATGTACTGATAGTGAATTTACCTGGTTCGCACTTGTTACAGCATTTCTTGCCTTTCCAGAGGTACTGTAATTGGCTGCATGTTGGTCTGGCGTATTTTCTCTGCAACAACAAAAATGATACATTGTAAAGTAAATAACAATTAAAAATTAAATGAATTATGCTAAAATATTTGCTTTTATTGGAATTCACGATCACATGGACCTGGATGTTAAATTATTTCGACTGATGAGAAAATGCATGAAATCTTGTGCCAGAATCATCTCTCGTTAGGTCATGACCCCTGAGAGTGTACTGGGGTTTATAGCCGCTAACCACTTCCCTGCTGATACCACAAAAAATGTGCACAGGTTTTGAGATGGAAAAGCTTCTCATCTGTTAACTAAACTGCAGCGTAGGCTCAGGGAAGGGCTAAAACATCCAAAGTAAGGGAGCGAAATGCCAAGATCAGCAGAGAAGCCACGTGTTCCACTTAAGCAACCCTTTTAATTAGCTGCAAACAATATTTGGGCTCATTTCCAGAAAAATGGTTTTGGCATCACCATCCAATAAACTTTGTAATTTAATATTATTATTATTATTTTACAGTGGTTGTCACATAAAATAACAGTGAAATATTGAGACGGTTCCATAAGCCTCTGTAGACTCTAATTACTTTTATATCCTTTTAATTTATTTGGCAGATGCTTTTGTCCAAAGTGAGTTGAGCCAAAGCCAATCCAAAAGCAAGTTAAAAGCCTTGCTCAAGGGTCCAACAGTGAGCTCTGAACCTGACAACCTTCACTAGGACCCAACCTTCCAATTTATCTAAGGATTTATCTAAATGAGGTGTTGGCATTTAAAGATGAACTCAGTTTCCACTAGATCATGGTTCTAGGACAGAAAATGTATCCTGGAACGTTTCCGGAATAAAAGTTTTCCTCATCTCATCTCTCCTATTCAAATACTCCTGGATGTTTTCCTCTATGCTGCACAATTACACTTTTATTAGTCTTGTTTTCATTACAAATAATTCAAATGGGCAAATGATATCATGAGGAATGTGTGATGTCATGAGGAAGCACTCAGATTAACAAGAAAACAAAATGATTTCTAAAGGGCATCACACAAATCTGACAAATTGATGTTTCAAACCTTCAATATTTCTGGACAACCTGTACCCAATGTAACCTCAGATTCCTGGTCTTAGGTTAGTTTCTTGATTCTTCTCATGTCGTAGGACATCTACCTCAGTGTTTGACGTTTTGTACATGCTTTTCTGCTCACCACGATTGTAGAGTGGTTGTTTAATTTTCTTCCTGCCATTCTACTGTACATTCTCCTTTGACCTCTCGTGTCAAAAGACGTTTCTGGCCACAGTTCTGTTTGTTTTTCACCACATTCTTTGTAACCTCTAAAAACTGTTGTGCATAAAAGTTCCAGATAATCAGCAGTTTCCGAAATATTTAACTTGGCCCGGTTTCAAACCAAACATGCCATTGTCAAAGAAACTAATAAAACTCTATAATTAGAAAGTTGAAAGGCTTAAAATGAGCTGAGAAACAATAGTAACTTTATATGTTTTTTTATACTGTGATTAGGCACTTGGAGCACACAAAATTTATTTATTTATCTGCAAACAAAAATAAATCTATGGTAAAAATAAAAACTAGCCATCTTAGGTAAGTAACTCCTTCACAAATGCACACGCCTTTAATAAAGCACACATTTAGATTCTCATTGCAGGCTAAGACTAGATGCATGCTAATCAATCTCTTAATCGATGCCACAGCCAGAAGTCCAGAAAACATAATTAATCTCTCTTTTGTCAATCAGAGCAGAGAAAACCAAAAAGAGTTATGATAGCACTTTTCTCTGTGTTATCCGGGGCTGTGATACATAAATCCCCTGGCTGGCATCCCGTGTCTCAGAGGAAACATTTGCTTAGCTTCACCATTTGATCTGTAGCTGTCCTTGAACTAGGGAAAGCTAGCTATATAGGTTGGAATTAGCAAATTAACAAATTAGGAGAACCTTAAGCAAAAACAAAATTGCAAATAAACCTATATTATATTTTAAACTCAGCATTATTACCACTGAAAGTTTGGACATTCTTAGCATTTTCTAAAACAGCTAGCTACAAAAATTCAACCTAGCATGGCCAAACATTTGAATTGTAGTGTGTATGTACTAGTAGTGCGTCCACATCTTACTGCCTGTGCCTTTGTACTAAATGTACAAAATATATGTGTGTATATGTATGCATATGTGTGTGTAAAGACTAGAGACAAGTCCAATGTTTGGATTATGTTTTGTGCTATGATAGTATGAATATGCTTAGAGACATGGTTCATTGTCTGTGTGGTTTTGGAGCCTTGACTCAAACGAAGTGTGACAAAAGGAGACAGGAAACCCAAAGGAATGTCCAGAACTCTTTCCTCGTCCCTCTGCATCCAATGTGCAGCGTATAACAAGCGACATGAAATATTTTCATTGACTAAATATATAAGAACATGGTCAGTGACGCCCTGAATAATTACATGCTAGAAAATAAGCATACAACGGCGACTGTTGTCCCAGCATTCAACCGTGTTCAGCTTAGTTCCTCCCAGAAAACCGCTATATCATTTCAATCAGATGGGTTCCAAAATGGAAAATCAATCTCAAGTTACAAGCTGGGTGCCATGTCTTATCTGAGAGAGAGAATGTGAGAGAGTAGGAGAGAGAGATAAGAGAAAGAGACATAGAAAGAGTAAGAAAGAGAGATTGTTTTTGTTTGTCTTATTGTACTTCTGGTGTATAACTGTATTTCAGTCATGTCCATCACTCTTGCAAAAACAGCATGGTGCATTATGGAAACCAGTTTTTCACCAACCGCAGAGTTTGCATAACTGTATTTTTTTTTTCAGCTGACAAGGTGATTTTTTTTAAACCCTTGTCTATCAATACAGATTGCAAAGCATATTAAGACGACTAATCAAACTAAATGTGTCAAAACAGAAAACGAACGAACATTCTCGTTTCTGTGAGAAAGTGCTTTCTCGTAATCATTTGCTCTTCGTAGACCTTCACGTTCAGGGCTCAGAGGTGCCCGTCTGTTCGAGACGCAAGTTCAGACCCGCAGGTCTGTGATGCAACGTTGAACACGCTCACACATTTTTTCCTTCTGGGTCAGAGAAGATAAGCAAACTGCGCAGCTAAACGTTGACTGAATGAATGAAAATCAATTGATGTAACTGTTTTCAGCTATGAAGCTACACATCAGAGACATGTTTTTAGGCATTTTGTATTTTTAAGATCATCTCAGGATCTCTAACAGCATGTGTTTTTTCGAGTGACAGGTTTATCATTGTAGTAGGAGATATAAAGTAACAGGTTCATGCAAAGTAGACTGGATTCAATGTTTTAGCAGATGGCATGGGTGTCAAAATGACATAAAATAAAAATCAAACATTTTAGGTCCTGCAAACAGGAATACTGGGGATGGCTGCACATTTTTATTGCAGTTTGTGAATTGATCATGTATCTGTGATTTATTAATTGTGTTACAGCGGCAAATATTTTTATGTTATTTTACTATTATAATTTAGTTGTCTCAATTTACTGGTACGGAATTTTAAACTGTAAAAACATTCATAACCCTCTATAACCCTAATAAATATCCACAATGTTCTTGTACACTTGCTCCTGCAATAAACTGACAAGACTGTGAGGTCCACAACCCCCTACTTAAATAAAACTAATAACATTTCTGCCCATTATTTTAGGGGAATAATAATGAATCTGGGTTTTGACACCCCCTTACACACACCCACTCATACTTACAGTAATAGCAAGAGACACTTCCGCACGTTAAGTTCCTCTTAAACATCAAATAGCACAACAGTAAAAAGGCTGGATTGCAGTTCAGAAAGTTTTGCTCAAACCAGAGAAAGAGAGAGAAAGAAAGAAAGAAAGAAAGAAAGAGAGAGAGAGAGAGAGAGAGAGAGAGAGAGAGAGAGAGAGAGAGAGAGCATGCTCTGAGGATGGCTGGACTCATTTTCAGCTTGCGGTGTGGGATCTGGATGAAAACCAACTTCCACCGTTTCCAGTAAAACAGCATGCAAACAGATTTCAGATTCCACCCAGCTCCACAGTTAACACTTTAACTCCACTCATGATCATCTCCAGGATCCAGGAAATCCATGTGATTAAAGACAGATCAACAGATTTCTAGTGATTGACATGCTGTGATACTATTCATGATCTGTAATCAAAACAAGAATCTTACCTGGATGCATAAGGCAAAGATCAGGCAGTAGATCCAGCCTCGGAATATCCAACTGGTGGAGAAATAAGCTCTCATGATTTTTAGTTTATACAAAGTGACCCAACAGAGTTTTTTTTCCCCTTCCTCTCAGGCTGCTGCTTCTTGTGTGTATGTTTGTGTGACAGGATGCACTTAAAGCATGTTCAACTCCTTCTACATGAAACACTTCTCACACTGAAAACTTCTCTGCACAACTCACTAAAACTCCTCCTACCTCTGACAGCTATACCTACACAGTCCTGGAGGCCAAAAGAACAGGGTGGTAAATAGGCGTGGATTCCATGTTATGTGGGAGGGTTTTATTTGGAAACTATTTTCTATTGGTGGTATGCAAATGTAGGCAAATAAAAGTTGCTCCACCTTTAAATCCTTGGCTCAAAAAGTAAGAAAAAAATGCAAACAAAAAAAACAGCAAATCATTCGTGTTTTTTTTTTTTTGAAGATCAGATAAATTAACAAAATATATAAATAAATAAATACTTATCCATATATACTATTTAATTGTTATATATTGTTGCATATACTTTGCAAATGTAGTACATTTGTGCTTTCATGTTTGTTTATGAAAAATCATTTTGTTCAGAATTTTGTTTGACATTATCAGCATTTTTTTCTGTAAAATAGCTATGACTTGGCATAATTGTGTTATGATCATTAGTTCACAGGTATGTTGATTTTATGGCTTTCAATTCTGTCAATAATTAATAAGTATGTGAACCAAATCGTTAAGAAAGTACCTGATAGTGATCTTAATTTTTCATTGAATTAGTGAATCCATCATGTTATTTAAATAAATAAATAGATAGATAAACAAACAAACAAATAAAAATAAATAAATAAATAAATAAATAAATAAAAATCACATCAAGGATACCTCAACACTGCTGATGCCCTAGATCTGTGATTTTTGAAGTGAGGTCCAAGAAGATCCAAGAATTTTTATAATGTATTTACAGTATAAAGCCTGTCAAATGTTTGGAAACTCCTAGCTTTATATGGTTTTTGAAAGACATGTGCATTTTCCTTTAGTTTCTATGAAAATCTTTTTTTTTTAATATACAGAGGTTACACTTTTTATTGTAAAATCCTTTAGCATAAATAACAGCTTTACACACTTTCTGCATCCAGACAGTTTGTTTCTCCGAAGATTCAGCTGAAACACTTTGCCATGTAAAACCTGTAAAAGTGTTTTTCACTTGTTGGAGATTTCTTTCTGATCTTGTGATCCGGTTCATCCCAGAGCAATTTAATAGGATTTAGGTGTGGCGACTGGACAGTTCATTTAATGATAGATAACACTCCAGCCAACTGTTTCCTCTCTTAATAACGTTTTGGACGTATGTTTCAGGTATGCATCGGGGAAGTTGGTTCCAATTTGCTGCAGTCCAGACGGAATTGCATGGTGTTGTAGTATGGCATGGTTGCTATGTTGGTTCCTTTCACCCAGAATAAGTTTCCAATCGCCCCTGCTCCGAAACCACCCAAAACTAAAAATGTTTGACTGTGGGAGTGAGGCAGTCTGCTAACATTCTCTTCTGTACTCCTGCTTACAAAAGCCCAACATTTTTAATGTGGACTCTTTCCAAACTTTTGATAGGTACTGTATAGTATAGTATAGTATAGTATAGTATAGTATAGTATATTATAGTCTAGTCTAGCACAGTATAGTAGAGTATATTGTAGTGTAGTGTAGTATAGTGTAGTATTGCACCGTATAGTATAGTATAGTGTAGTGTAGCATAGCAGAGTATAGTAGAGTATATTTTAGTGTAGTGTAGTGTAGTATAGCACAGTATAGTAGAGTATATTGTAGTGTAGTGTAGTGTAGTGTAGTGTAGTATAGTGTGGTATAGCAGAGTATAGTAGAGTATATTGTAGTGTAATGTAGTGTAGTATATCAATCATTCAAATCAATCAATCAATCAATCAATCAATCAATCAATCAATCATTATTTATATAGCACCTAACATCTACCAGGTAGAACCTAGGTGCCTAACAAAGTGCAAGAGGCAATGTGCAAAATACTAATAAAATTTTAATTAACAGCTAGTAACGGTATAGTATAGTGTATATTACATTGTAGTGTAATATTGTATAGTGTAGTGTAGTGTTGTATAGTACAGTAAAGTATATTATATTATAGTGGAAATTAGAACACCATAATAATATGTTAATTGTTGAATTTTTGAATTGAGACAAAAAAAGCTTGAGTTAAAAAAGGTTCATTTAAATCTCTAATAAGAATTAAAAAATAAATAAATAAATAAAAAAAGTCAAATAAAATAAGTTTTAATGCAAACATTTGTGAAAAGTTCTGGAAAAAAAAAGAAAAGCTCAATGGAACGAGAAATAGATTATTCATATGTATATATCATATACTATAGTTACTTTTAATAGATAAGGCTTTTGTAAATGTCTAACATTAATAAATAACAGATCTATTTATTCATAATTGCCTATATTTACTGTACAGGTAAGTAGCATGCTGAGGTCAGGGCAGCCAGATTGCTAAGTGAAAACAGATCTGTGTAACCGCATGATTATTATGTTTGTGGTAAAGTGAGCTTGTGACAGGTAGACTAAATACAGTGTATGTCCTTGTGCCTTCCCCATCTTGAAGGATTGCATCTTATGTGAGTGATATTGTGCAATGCATACACATTGGACAGTTTAAAGCAGCTCTCGTTTTATTGTGAATAGAAGAAGTAAGGGGGTGAAATGTTACTCGACAGAGGATCTTGGTGTTATAACAAAACCAAATTAACAATTTCATCGTTAAAACGCTGAAATTGTGTGTATGGAATAAGCAATAATATGCATTACACATAGGCATGGAATTATCATTTCTACTAGATTATATGGTATAGTCATATTCCTGTCATTGATGGGTTTGTTCTTGTAACGTGGCAGTGGATCCAGAGTCTGTCCCAGAAATACACGCTAAGAGGAAGGAATACACCACGAATGGGAAGCCAATCCATTACAGGACAATATGGACCAGGTACATGCACACTTATTTAAACTTGGGAGCAACTTTGAATAACCAAGTGACCTACTGATATGTATGTGGATGTGAGGAAACCAGTGATTCTAAAGGGAAATAGTGCAAAACCCTATACAGTGAGTAAATAAGGCTCCCTTTTATTTCTTTAAGGTATCATTGATGGTTCACAGCTCCAGGGTCCCTGGTTTGTTCTTCAGCTCTGGTTACTTCTCAGTTTTCTTTAACATTCTGCAGCTATGCTGTGAGTGTGAATGAGTGCATGGTGGTACACTGCAATATACTTGTGTTATTCCCGGGTAATTCTCCTGTTCCTGGAATAGGATCCGGATCCACCACGAAAAAAACGTATTGAAGATAAACGACTAGTCGATTTAAGCCTGAGCTAAAACTTCTAGAACCCTGGACCAACATTAGACTATTTTGGCGGATACCATTTAACATATAAAATACCATTCAAAACAACGCTCTCTCTTCCCGGACGTCCTTTTGAGTCTCTTGGGGTTTAAAAGCACTCTGTACATGTTGTAAACAAGTTGCTACAATCACCTCCATTAGAAACAATTAAACTGAGCTCATGTAAGCAGTCCCGGCCCATATGTCGAAACACCTTCCTCACACCAGTTCTGACAAAACCTTTTTTTTTGTCTACTATATCATAAGCCCTGCACAAACGGTAGATGCCAGAGATAAAACTCGAACTCAGCCCTTATCTCATAAACCCTGCCACCTGCCTTTGCTTTGCACCTGTCTTCCAGCCTGGATAGGGGCCCTTCCCATCCAGAGTTGAATGAACTGCTCTTTCTAGGTCTTTCAGCCTGAGGCATTGTCCTTCACTCACACACACACACACACACACACACACACACACACACACACACACACACACACACACACACACACACACACACTTCAGCTCCTCCTGGAAAAAATATTATTACCTGATTTGAATAACTGTCATTCGAGGTGCTGGGAGACTTGGCTTCTTTTGTTTCCTTGCTGCTGCTCTCCCACCTTGGGACGAATTGCGCAACACCACATGCAAATCACATTCTCTGGTTGCTCATGCAAGAAGAACGTATTTTTTCTCCACCAAATATCAGATTTTGAACCTTTTTCCAAATTTGTGAATAAAGTCTAACGATTTTATTCACAACGTGTCGAACGAGATCATTTGCTGCTTCAAAATATCATCTTGAATTGTGTGCAATAAAACAAAAGGGGGTTTTCCATGGGCTATTATCCACCATCAGGAAAAAAAAAATATATATATGTACTTCTCAATATCTTTGTCTCTCATGCATAGACTTTTTTTTTTTTTCATTCCATTGGTGTGGATCGTTTTTCTTTTTTTTCCTCTCCTGAGAACATGAATGAAATGCATGCTTAAATGATTATTAAAAACTGATTCTGAAGGTTTATTTATATACGTTGTAGATTATAAAGTACATCAAATTGGCTTGTTCATTTGGTGGTCATGACATGGTTTCCGTATCCACCCACTTGGTTATATTTTTCTTTTTTCTCAAATTGCTGCCCTTGAACCTGTTGGCCTGTGTAAAAAAAAAAAAAAAAGAAAAGAAAAGAAAAAAGTGTTATAGATTGAATAAAACAAGCAAAAGCAATAAAAACACAAAGGGGTTAAATGTTCCTGTGGTTTAAACACCCTCTGCACTTCTCATTCTCCTCCTCTGTCTCTTTCGTTCCTGCTTGGTTTGGAAAAGGTCCTGATTTCTGAATCACTGCTGTACTCATGACTAAGAGATCCCTACTTACACCATCTCCACACACTTACCTCTGCACAGGGGGAAAAAAAAAAAGCTCTAAAGCAAGAAGGTCGTGATTGAAGTGTTTAAGACGTCAAGCCGCACCCAAAGATCCTTAGAAATGAGAAAGGAGAGAAGTCAAAGTTTATTTTATGCAAATATTCCTGTGAAGACATTAAAAATATCAAATAAAATATATCAACGAATGCACGATCGGGGGGGTTTAAATGTTAACGATTAACTACAATATGCAAATTCTGTTCTCAAGAGACGGGAAGAATGTCTTTACAAGGCAGCTTGTGAACTTTGAACCTGGTGGGGTTTAATCCAAAGAAGAGGGTGTACTGTTTATTGTTAGAACACCTGGCTGCTGATATCATATCACACCACACAGGTTTATAGAGCGCCACAACAAACAACCACTTTTTTTGAATTTTTTTTTTTATTATGACACCAATTCCCAATATACAGGATACAGGTATGTTCCATCTCATCATATAATACAGTTATTTACGTTTTTTGTTTTCGGCATATTCAAAAGAGGAAAGAAGTTCATCACGTAGTAATAGAAAACACTGCAACACATGAAAGAGCGCAAGACAAGGAGGGAATCTTTTTTTTTTTTTTTTTCTTTTTTCCTCTCCTGAGAACATGAATGAAATGCATGCTTAAATGATTATTAAAACTGATTCTGAAGGTTTATTTATATACGTTGTAGATTATAAAGTACATCAAATTGGCTTGTTCATTTGGTGGTCATGACATGGTTTCGTATCCACCCACTTGGTTATATTTTCTTTTTCTCAAATTGCTGCCCTTGAACCTGTTGGCCTGTGTAAAAAAAAAAAAAAAAGAAAAGAAAAGAAAAAAGTGTTATAGATTGAATAAAACAAGCAAAAGCAATAAAAACACAAAGGGGTTAAATGTTCCTGTGGTTTAAACACCCTCTGCACTTCTCATTCTCCTCCTCTGTCTCTTTCGTTCCTGCTTGGTTTGGAAAAGGTCCTGATTTCTGAATCACTGCTGTACTCATGACTAAGAGATCCCTACTTACACCATCTCCACACACTTACCTCTGCACAGGGGGAAAAAAAAAAAGCTCTAAAGCAAGAAGGTCGTGATTGAAGTGTTTAAGACGCGTCAAGCCGCACCCAAAGATCCTTAGAAATGAGAAAGGAGAGAAGTCAAAGTTTATTTTATGCAAATATTCCTGTGAAGACATTAAAAATATCAAATAAAATATATCAACGAATGCACGATCGGGGGGGTTTAAATGTTAACGATTAACTACAATATGCAAATTCTGTTCTCAAGAGACGGGAAGAATGTCTTTACAAGGCAGCTTGTGAACTTTGAACCTGGTGGGGTTTAATCCAAAGAAGAGGGTGTACTGTTTATTGTTAGAACACCTGGCTGCTGATATCATATCACACCACACAGGTTTATAGAGCGCCACAACAAACAACCACTTTTTTTGAATTTTTTTTTTTATTATGACACCAATTCCCAATATACAGGATACAGGTATGTTCCATCTCATCATATAATACAGTTATTTACGTTTTTTGTTTTCGGCATATTCAAAAGAGGAAAGAAGTTCATCACGTAGTAATAGAAAACACTGCAACACATGAAAGAGCGCAAGACAAGGAGGGAATCTTTTTTTTTTTTTTTTTTTTTTTTCTTTTTTTTAATCATAAATCGAACAAAGCAAAAAGGAAAAACAAACTCGATGTGACAAAAAAAAAAAAATGTGCAATTTTCTTTGGAGGTTGGAATATAGTACATTTAAGACATAAATAAGATATAAAACAGAGCCTAAAAAAAATTAACGGGAAAATAAAGGCAGACGTTTGACTTCTTCAAGTAGGAGGTCCCAGACAGCAAAGGCTTATGGGAAACTTCCCTAGCAGCGCTCAATTCACTTCTTTCTCTGGAAAACGTTGGCCAGCATTGCACCTGACGTGGTCAGCTGACCCATCTTACTCAGGAACTTGGTCTTTGCGTCTTCGCCTACCAGACTCGCTGCGATGGATATGGACCTGAAAGCAGAGAAATGCAGAAATGTAAATTAAATGAAACAAATGAAAGTCTTTACTAGTGTTTAGAGATTTATGGGAAAAGCCTCCTGTCCTGAAAACCAAAGTCTTTACTGTGTCTGACTAAAAAAAAGCAAAAATAAGAGTGCTGCAAGAAAAGGATCACATAATGCTTAATGAACTGGAATGAAAGTCTAATCTGGTATATAATACAACATTATGTCCAAGAAATTGGACTTAATTAGAATTAAACCTATTTTTTTTTAATGACCGGTCTAGTGGATTTTACTGACTACTAGTAATATGACTTTGGTTTCCTGTGTACAAACCCTTGGCTAATTGGTTTTGGCTAATCTTTAAATATAGATATGTTACTTACAGAGCAACATTTCAGTTTTATTATTAAATAACATTTAATTGTGGCCTCAATATAATCAAAAGTAGACAGATGTAACCTTTTTTCTTAGGCATAAAACTTTTTTTTAATCTGTCCTTTCAGATGTAATGTCTCAAATACTGTAGCTAGTCTCTGGTTATATAGGCTGCCTTTAATTATACACTACACAAAAGAATTAGGACACCTGACTTTTCCAGCCATATGTTCACACTGTTACCACAAAGTTAAAAGGTACACAATTGTATAGGATGCCTGGACATGGTGGCACTAAATTTTTCATTTACGTGAACTTGGAGACACGAACCCTTTCCAGCAGGACAATGCACCTGTGCACAAAGCCAGCTCCCTATGAAGATATGCCTTATAGTACATGAGTTGTAGTTGAAGAACTCCTGCTATAGAGCTCTAAACTCTATTAAACACATTTGGGATCATTTGAAACAGTGACTCTTTACCTCACCTACATCCGTATCTGACTTTACAAATCTTTCAATGAGCACAAATCTCCACAAGCACACTCTAAAATGTAGTTATAAATTTTCCTATAGGTTATGTGGAGTGAATGTAAATGAAAAACTGCAAATGGAGAATGAATGTTCAAAAAGCACATTCCAAATCTTATCATCAGGTGTCCACAAACCTCTGTCCATAACGTGTAGTTAGAAAATAAAGTGTCCAGTACAGTACTTGCTCAGATTAGAAGTCGAAGCGGCTGCATGTTTGGGCTGAACGGGTTCATTTCAGGGAAAAGAGAAATTTTTAACACAATAACCGTTATAATCACATTATAGAGCCAAACTGTTTCTGCAATTACAGAAATGTTCCTAGACAAGTCCAAGTCAAGTTTATAGAAAGTGTAACAAGACGCTGTGTTGCTTGAAGCCAGAGGTTTGAATATGAACTTAGCTGGTTCGCCATAATCATAAGCGCCAATGCCAGAGGCATTTATGCCTGATTGCTAACCTCAGGACATTTCAGAGTCAAACAAACGCTGGGCTCCAGGAGCCTGGTTTTTACGGAAAACAATAAAACTGTCATCTTCGCAATTGTGATTCATGCGCATTTATATTCTATTCAGTTAGCCAATATTAAAGCTGCACACAATGCATGTCCCTGGAAATGTCTTTAATTTGATACTATGAGATGATGTTTACTGTGACCTCAGAAAACTGAACAGATTGGGGAACGGACACGAAGGCAAGAAACACCGGACAACAAGATCTCACCCTTGTGCCTCTCCCATGGCTCGGTTTTCCACCTTCAGCTCGCACTCCTTAATCATAGAGCTGAGAATAACCTGGAGACGAGAACAGAGCGGCAGAGTAAAATTAGAGCGCTGCTGGGAACTCTGACACCATGTGGCGTGGGTGCTAGAGACATATCAGCTGGGCATTAGTGGGCCAAAAAAATTAACAAATGATGTAAAATACTGGTTGTGAAGACTGGATGGGAAAATACACTACCTCTGAAGAGGTCACATGACAATAAGGATTATTACCACACAGACGACTTAGAGATACCAACGACAGATTTCCAATTTGAGAAATTGGAATTTGTATTTCTTTTAAAATTATTATTATATATTTTTTTTAATTAATGCTCAACCTACCTCATGTTCTGGAGAAAGATGCTCCATGTCGGTTCTCAGGCACCTCAGACCAGGAAGAAAATGATTTACCATAATCTCTTCAGAAATGACTGAGACGTCACGGTTAAGGAAAGACAATTAGCAAAACATTGCAAAAAATTCCATATTTAAAAGTCTAGTCTGGTAAGTAATGCAGAATTATGTTCAAGAAATTAGACTTAATTAAAATTAAACTAATTTGTGTTATATAAGTGGTCTAGTACTACCTACATCTACTTACCCTTACTTTTTTATCAGTTATTGAGCAACATGGCAGTTTTATTATTAAATAACAAGATTTAATTGTGGCCTCGATATAATCAGATATAGGCAGATGTAACCTTGCGTCTTAGGCAGGAAACAATAAAAAAAAAATCTGTTTTTTCAGATGTAATGTCTTAAATACTCTAGCTAGTTTCTAGTTATATGAGCTGCCTTTCACTATACACTATATGGACAAAAGTATAGTAAAAGCGACACCTGACTTTTCCAGCTATATGTGGTTCTCTCCCAAACAGTTATCGCAAAGTTAAAGGCACACGGTTTATAGGATGTCTTTGGGTGTAGTAGCATGAAATGTTCAATTCATTTGAACTAGAGGACCCAAACCTATTCGAGCATGACAATGTTCCTGTGCACAAAACAAACTCCATGTAGGTATACTTTGCATGGGTTGGAGTTAAAGATCTCCTGCTCTGACATAAACCTTACATTGGGATGAATGTGAATGCTGACTGAACCCCTGGCCTCGTCATCTCACCTACATCTAGAAGAACATCTAGAAGTTTGGAGGATATTTTATAAGAGCAAATTGGGACTGAATGTGGAATGCTAGTAAAGCTGCGATAGTGCTGTGATAGGGTTTTTGTCCTACATGACCAGTTGGTGTTGTACACCGATTTTTAGGGCCTTCTAGGTCCCGCATTCAGACCCTGGTCCACCACTTTCCTAAGCAGATAAGCAGCTTGTTTATTTTAAAATTCACGACTTTTTAAGTCTACTCTAACCCAAGCAAATGAAAAAAATAAGGTCCAAATGGCACGGTGGTCTTTATGAAAAGCAGATCCCTTTGGTCTGTTTTGAAGAAGGGTCTCATAAACCAGCTGGAGAATACACCACGGTCCTCCCTTGAACCCACAAAACAGGGCCTACAGATCTCCCACACACTACCCACTGTGGTTACGAGTCGCCTGTGTGACAGAACTAGTGTGGGGGGGGCGGGCGAGTAAAAGAGAGGAAAAGGACACCAGACTTATACATTACAGCAATAACACATGGATAGGCTGTACATAGATTAAATGGCTAGAAAATGATATGAAAAGAAGTAAGAAAATAAGAAAAAAATAAAATAATAATAATCCACCTACACATAGGCATGTGTGCTGGGAAACCAAAGCAGTGGGCCGATCCCTAGGCTCTCGTTGCCCACCGCAACATCAGAGAGCGGGCAGCGTAGCGTTTCACCATCCACCCTGCAATTTGCCATCCAGAAATGGCTGAGGTTTATTTGCTTTCGTTCGCTGCCAGCTTGACACGTAAACATTTTGAAAACGACACAGGGCTTGGAAAGGGGAGGAAAAGCGCCGACAGAGAGAGGAAAAAAAAAAAAAAAAAAAAAAGACACACGGAGACGGACAGAGATGCCGTGTCAGCCACAGAGCCTCCGGTCTATTTAAAATAGTTGAACAAGACTCAAAGCAGCAAAGATCACAAACGAGGGTTTACAGGGAGGCCAAGTTGTACAGAGAAAAGGGTTCTGTGGCTAAAACGTGCGAGTCTGACGAAAAGTTTGCTACGTCGATAAATACAATCGGTAATAATCCTAAAGGTTCCACTTGATCCGTCCCGGAATTACGATTTTTACTACGAATGTGTGAAAACTATTTGTACCGCTACAAGAATGTCTCTTAAAAGCAGAAATTCCTGACAATTTCAAAATATTGAGTGAGCGAACGAACGAATGAATGAAGGATGGAAGGAATTAATTCCTTTTAAGAATAAATTAATTAATAACAAAATATATAGATAACTATGTTTTGTGTTTCTTAAATTTTGACATTTGTTACAGTATGTTGAAATAAGTAGAACAGTTAAAACATATCATTAGAAAATGTAACACACATATACACATCTGTATTACTCAAATGGGGTCTGAAAAATGCAAACTATTAGATATTTTTCAAATGTAATCAATTACTTATCAAATAGAAAAATAAGTGTATTGCATTGTTTAGAATCTTTTCTATTTTATTTTTATATATTTCTTTTATATAAACCAAGCAGGCATTTTATTTAAAAGTGTAGTAAAATTAATCCGAACCAAGGTACATACACAATCGTGAATTTTGTGTACCCTTACACCCCTCTAATATATGGACAAAAGGTTGTGGACACCTGACCATAAGAACTGTGGCTTGCTTTAAAACATCCCATTCCACATTCCCACTTGCTGTTATAATAACCTCAACTCTTCTGGGGGGAAAAAAGTTTCACTAGATGAAATCAGGTGTCCTAATACATTTGTCCAAATATTGTATGAATTATTTAGTAACTAGAGTGATCCTAACAGGAAAGGTGTACAGTCTATAGTATACCTCTCAAGATTAATTACAAAAGTAAACAAATCAAAAAAAAGATGTGTGAAAGGAACTCGAAGTAACAAGGTAAAAGGATACAGCAGCAGGATAGAGCGCTGTAGGCCTCAAACAACTGGCCAGCAATGTCCATGCGCTTGTTCTCCATCGTCTGCATGTTGTTACCCAGTGCAAGCTTGTGCAAATGCGGAAGAACAACTGTGGATACAAGGGCAGAACATTCGTCAGACCTCCGTGCACTACAAGTGAGACACACAAAGGCAGAGCGTTAAACAAAACTAAACAAAAAAAACTTTGCACTTACACTCGTCTCTGAACCTAGGCTCGGCGTTGGGGCCCACCCTGCCAAACGTCTTAATGATCTCCATGTGCAGGGAATGCTGGTCCTGATACAGCGGGTCTTCCAGAAAAGAAGCCAGCTGCATTTTCACTCTTTCCAGCAACTGAAGCGAGCACGGAATCAGACGGTTGTAAGGCGCACACATTTCCTAAACCACCATAACACTACAGCTGGCTTTTGTGAGAGCGAAAGGGGTACCGTACCTCTCTTTGTGTTACAGTCTCCATAATGGTTCCAAATGCCGGAATTGTGGAAATTCTCACAGAGCTGCAAGAATGAAAAAAATAAATAAATGTCAAATCAACATGCACCCGAAACAACTAACAACCCCTTGCACCCAAAAAGATTTAACAACCCAACAACCAATACATTTACTGATCACCACTGATGTATGAAATATGAGGTAAGCAAGGATGGATAATGTTAGACGATCATGCCAATGCCAATATGAACCACTACAAGACTATTACAAGGAAAAGAAAAGGAAAAAAAGTACATGGTGAATTAAAAAAAATATATAGATATAGCCAACCAAGAGAATGAAGAGACAGGATATTGGTGTTAAAATATCTCATGGTTGGGTTTGACTCACAATTCGGGACCACTGCACAAGGTAATAAGGGCCGGGGCTACCCGCTTGTCAATTAAGGCTTCGTTCATGCCTCGAAGGATCAGCTGCAAACCGGGCAGATGCAAAAGAGAGACGGGGGTGTCAAATACAGATGCACGGCCCAGGACCTAGCAGGGCAAGGACTTGGGGAGAGAGAGGGTTGGGTAGAAACAGGAAGGCAAGGGATCTTCGCTTTTGGACCCGAGGACTTGAGGGGCAAGCATGCCAGGAGCCACACGGACGGAGAGATAGACAGATAGACAGATGTGAAGAACATGCTGCTGCTTCAAGCCAGTGGTGGTTAGTGATGATCAAGCTAAGTGAAAATGTTTGTACCACAAACGTGTCACACACAAAAAACCAAAACAAAACAAATTCCTCAAGCCTGGGTTGTATCAAGGAAGCCAACAGGAAAACCTGGATAGAGCAATTGTTTTTTACATTTAACATTACAGATCAATGATGTCTGATCTGACCTCCAGTCCAATCCGATCAAATCTGTAGAACATGTGCCTGTACCACAGACAAAACTTCCTAAATGGTTCCCAATGCTGAAAATCTTTTCTTGCACCACAGTTATAACAAATGACTAAAGAAGAGTCAATAAACCTTCAAGCAAAAGACTTCTGTGAAAATATTTGCATGCGTAATTTGCGTATTAGGAAATGGGACAAATTTTTTGGAAGGGTGGGGTGAGGTGCCTTTGGGATAAGAACTCAAAAGTTTACTCAGATTAGCCAATTTTACCAAGATTCAACAAGATCCTAGATCAATGATATTCCAAGTCTAGGGTGAGGGTAGGGGGAGTTCAAATGGTAAAACATATCAGAATACTAATATTGTATATCATATATCAGGTCATATATATATATATATATATATATATATATATATATATATATATATATATATATATATATATATATATATATATATATGACCACCTGCCTAATATTTTGTACCCTTTTTGCTGCCAGACATCGAAGGCTTAGCGATTCTATTTACTGTAGCTGATTTCTTTTTTTTAACGTGTAAAGCTAAGGCTAAGAAAAAAATAGTGGGAATTGTGAGAAAAAATAGGCAAACATTTTTTAATATGGCGGAAAAAGGCTTCCATATGAATCTTCTTGAACCTCGCTGCTTTCTTCCCATCCCTGTATTTTTTCATTCTGCAGCGTGTGTTTAGCGCTCCAGAGTTTTGTGGGTGGTGCGTCAATAATACTGGTCCACGGTGAAACACAGTGCTCCGTGATTAGTTAAATAGATTAAATGAAGCATTGAGGCAAATAATTTGACTCTATATTAGGGCTGTCAATTGATTAAAATATTTAATCACGAATAATCGCTAATGTTATATATTGATGACAAATATTGATGCCTTATACAAGCGTATGTTAATTATTTTTGAAACCAAACTCAACATAAAGCAAGAAGACAAAATATTCTTGTAAATGTTTAAAAATTACATAAATCATCAGGACACCAAACGGAACTTTTGCTATGTTTCCACACGGACGGTTAATGAGGTGATACAGAAGAAACTGTTTATTGGTTTATTTGTTTAAACTTAGACATTTCGAGCTTTCTATACTTATATTCATTAAGTCTGTGAGGCAAGTATTCACTGAGATTCAGGATGTTTTATTTGAGTCTGTGAACACAGATGACAGAGAGACATAGATGGCAGAGAGCGCCCCCTGTATGTTTTCTTTATTTTACAAAAGCACAGCAATTTATTGTTATTATGAGTGTACAGAAATAAAAGTAGACCCTTTACAGATTCGAATGATGTATTGCTCTTATCTGTACGATCAAAAAATAATTATTTAAAAGTTATTTAAGTTCGTTTCGGCGTTATGAGGAAAATATGCCACAAAACGCATCGCCGAGTTTGTCGACCCCAGAGGGTTAATTACTGGATGTGTGCATCATCAAACAGCTATATTCAATAATTGACTAATAAAATTTGGCCTATTTGTTACTACATATGCATATCCCTGTAAAACAGAAAATCATGGTTGAACAATTAATGAATTGTATAATAACAATGGGAGTACACGTTGTCTCATGAATTCATAGGGGTGCCAAACATATATAACAATTGTATAATATATATATATATATATATATATATATATATATATATATATATATATATATATATGTGTATATATCCTTGTTAAATATATTATATATATATATATATATATATATATATATATATATATATATATATATATATATATATATATATATATATATATATATAAAAAGGGTAAACAATAAAGACAATTTTTCACAGTCTTCTTGACTCATATTTAGTCAATATTTGGCCAATATTTTAGTAGTAGGACTTTTTGGTTGAGAAAACACATATGCAAAAGTCAGCAGGGTTAAGTCAGGGAAACATGGCACTGTTTTTGACCATGGATTGGTAAAACTGTTGACGTGAGGTGCTTAGACTACCAGAATAGGTCTGCTTTCAGGCTTCCCAGGCAAAACCGAGGCAGAAGGAGATGTGTGAGTGACGGAGGCAGGAGGAGACTTACATTTCAGGATCACTGGAGAGTGTGATAAGTGCTGGAACAACTCTCTGAGCTACTAGGGTTTCATTCACCCCCTTCACCAACAGCTGATTGGTCAGATCAGGGGTGATGTCACACAGGACGCATGGAAGGAGCAAGCAGAGAGTCATGGAACACCACAGGAGAGAGAGAGAGAGAGAGAAGGAGAGATAGAGAGAGAAAGGTAGGAGGGGGGAAAGAGAGTAGGAGAAGAACAACAAAAAAAAAACAACGGTAACAAAATAACCGCAGAGCTGACACGTGACTATAACATAAAAGAAGTACATAGAAGGAGCTGAACACAGACTCATGGATAACAAAAAATGTTCATAGACAGAGAGCTGATTCGCTCTTTAATGTTTTAATTATTTTTTTCCCTAAAGGAATGGAATGGGGAATTCTGCTAAAACCATTCGGAATGATATCAGCAAGCGTGCAGCAGTGCGCGCACACACACAAACACACCTACTCTCACACACAAACACATATGGATGCTTTAAGCTACGACATTCAGTGAAGCGGCGTGTACAGAGAGCACAATGCAAGAGAAGGTGCTAGACAGGGACCAGCAAGTCATCATCAATCAAATGCACTTAATAATGATAATAATAATAATAATAATAATAATAATAATAATAATAAATAAGAAAAGATTTTCATATACAAGAATGACCAAATTTTAAAAGGTCTGCTATTATTGAAAATAATCCAAATATAAAAAGCTTCCAGTTGCAATGCATTTAATTTCATCTTAACAAAAAAGAAAGAAAGAAAAATGCAGACTGACCTCGAACATGCGTGCGGCGGTGCAGCGAACGAGTGCAGAAGTGTGGACCACTCCGTACCACAAGACGGTCAGGAGCAACTCATGGTAGGCCGGGTTCGCCCTAAACAACGACACACACACACACACACACACACACACACACACACACACACACACACACACACACACACTGAAAGTGTCATATAGTGGTTCAAGTACAGCAGACCACTGTAAGCATGATATTGTTAATTATCTCAAAACTCATCCGCGTCACAAAGAACACTTTTTGTTACTAAATGTTATATAAATATAAATTAAAAATAGGTTAGAAAAAAAAAATTATATATACAGTGAAACCCGGTTATGTCGATGTCCTAGGGGGTCGCCAAAAAGCATCGAGGTAACCGATGATCGAGATAAATAAAAATCAAAATGGCAGCAATATATTAACGTGCTTGAAATTTCTTTATGTACATGATGTGTGTTAATAAATGAGAATGTGCATCCACGTGTTTTTGGAGGGTTTTTTTACACAACAGCGTTGCCGCGATTTGTTTGATAAAGGCATGCTATAAAAATACATACAGTACATGTTTATCTGTCAGGAATCCACCTGCCACGCCCCCTTCGGCCCCCTTCAGCGTGTCAGGTGCTTTCTCGGCCGCTTTCTCTGAAGCTCCCGGCTTCAATCGCGCACATATGGTGTTTGTTTAGCATCATCACCAGCTCGTATTTAAACTTCCACACTCTCACTGTCCGTTATTGTTGGTATATGTTGGTTCACGGCGGTCGTTGTTATCGCGCATGCGTATCCCGGTACGTGTCTTCCCACCGGCACTCTCTCAACGGCTGCGCTTTTCTTCCCAAAGCCGCGCCGCACCCCTACTAACACTACAAACACTAGCACTAACTAACAGCAGAGATTCACCAGTATACAATACAACACCTGTAGCAGCTGTAAGGCTTGATTTTTCCGACACTTCCGCGAGTTCTTCTGCGGCTGCACCGAGATAACCGACGTTAAATGGCAAATAAAAAATGCTTAGAAAAAGTGAGAATTTGGCGGTTCCACTTCAAAAACGTCGACTTAATAGGGTTGTCGAGGTAACCGAGGGCGAGATAACCGGGTTCCACTGTGTATATATTTATATATATATATAAAAAAATATAAAGGGATGATTAGATTCATAGTAAGATCTGTGTGTTGGCATAAAAGTTAATGATGTGATGCATTGATTTAAAAAAAGTGTGTTTTGGATACAAAGTAACCTATAATTTGACCAATATTTTATACATAGATTGATTTCTGCTTGCTAAACTGCTGCTGTTATGTAAATATGATGTATTACAACAGTACAGAGAGCAAGGTGTGAGAGTCCTGAGAGTCACATAGAATATAGATTAACATGGCAGAGGTAGAGCTGCATCTTTCTGGAAACAGAGCAGCAAAAAGTAAATGTAATTTATTATTCTTTAATCTCTATTCTTTTTTTTTGCACCACAAAGGCCTGTTTGTGAATGGGCAATGCGTTAGAAGTCAGAAGGCACTTACGTAAACTTATGATTTGTTGTCAGTCTGAACCGAAGAAATCAAAGCGAACTATCTGTACCATACTGCATTGCATCGCATCATATTTGTTCCATTCCAACGTTTTACATAGAATCGCATTGTATTGAATTAAATAGATATGTCATACCCGAGCTCCACAAAAGAAGCTTTTAGACTGTCAAGAGGAGCATGGGAAAGAGACAGGGTAGTCATAACGTCCTCCAGGAAGCCGACCAACAGCTTTCGGTCTTCCTCCTGAAAAGGGGAAAAGGTGATTCAAGGGGAAAAGGTGATTCAAGTACATTTTGCTTATTTAACTCTGTGTTACTGTTACTGAATGTAAAATGATACAAATTGGCAAAGCAAGTAGGTAAATATTGACTGCAAAACATTCATTGCATCCATATCACTTTCACAGCCAAGTGGGGATATTTGGAATTTTTTTTTTAGAAAGCTTATTTAACTTAAATCAATAAATTTTCACATTAATTTCAATATAAAGGTGAGAGAGAAGACTCAGCACCAAGCTCGGACCTGGTTGTAGCATGTCAGGACCCCTGTTGCATAGATGGGAACTGTTGCCTTGGTCAAAATGCCATTACCAGCTGTGGCATCTAGAAAAAGAAGAAAAAAAATCATCATATAAGATAATAAATAACAAATAAAACAAATGAATTCTAAACTGCAATCTTTCATGGACATTTTTAGGAAGACCTTATATTTATGAATACATTATATGGACAAAAGTATTGGGACACCTGACTTTTCCACACAATTGTCCTTGGAAGAGGTAGAATGAAATCTTCAGCATGAAAATGCCCCTGTGCACAAAAGTAGCTCCTTACATGAGCTGTAGTGGAAGATCTGTGGAGACCCGAGGGGCCTGCGATAGAGCTCTGACCTCAACCCTGTTGAACATGTTGAAGGGGAACGTTAAATGCACCCCAGGCCTCCTCACCTCACCTACATCAGTACCTGACTTTACTATCACCTTTCTGGTTGAAAGAATCTCCATAAGCACATTGCAAAATCTAGTGGAATATCTTCCCAGGAGTGTGGAGTTTATTATAAGAGAAAATGGGGACTAAATGTACACTAGGATGTTCAAAAAGCACATAAAAATCTTATGAAGAGATTCCCACAAACGTTTGTTCATATAGTGTTTGTTCCTTTTATTTTTTTGTCATGTGCCCCAATACTTCTGATCATATAGTGTATTAATAGATTATGTATAGCATTTTTCTTTGTTATGTCTAAAATCTGAATATGTATAAATAATTGTGATTAAATATACCAACATATTAAAAAAATAATAAAATAATAATTCCAGCACCATCGTATGTAGTGAGCATATTTGAAGAGACAGAAATCGCAGTAAAACCTTTAACTTTAGTAAATAAATAAAATGAGATCTTAATTATAATTTATAAATTTTGTAAAATTTAAGTAATAATCTTTGTGAGTGCGTATTAAAGTTACGAATTTTAACCTTCAAACTCACGTACAAAACGTATAACTCTAACACTAGTTACACACGTGTTGTAATAATAATAATAATAATAATAATAATAATAATAATAATAATAGGGAAAAATTAAATTTATGCAACTTTATTTAGTCAAAAAAAAAAATCAAACTCCCAAATAAAAAATAAATCACGTATAAACAATAAAAAAAGTGAAATCACACATAAATAGATGTTAAAATGTATCAAATACTATGTATAAAATTATTAAAAAAATAAATAAATAAAATAAAAAAAATTATATATCTTTATTTTTTAATATATTTATTTTATTACTTTTTTGCATGACTTCTGTCCCATAGGTCCCGATGGACTTTAATATCTATATAATAATCTTTAATA